>NC_056745.1:476099599-476184599 GCF_019279795.1 Protopterus annectens | reverse complement strand
TCCAATATGTCTTGTTAATGTCACAGACAAGGTTTGGGTCCTTAGAATGGGTATTCCTGATGGTATTTCTTTTGCAGATCATCTCTCTTACTATCATTCTGTAGGAAATAGAATATAATTTCAGTTTAACTAATTTTTCAGTGTAACAAAGACCATTAGCAGACTTATTTTCTACAAACTATAAACAAAAGATTAAATTAAACTCAGTATGTGAAAGGTGTTATAACCTTGGTGATTCTTGAAAATGCTGTATACTTTAAACTTCTCATAATACTCTAAGATGTCTTACAGATTTGCCTGTATCTGAGCCTCAAAGGAAAAGGCTTTTGTAGTGCATGAAGCACCATGATTACCCTCTAAGAATGGTTAAATTACATCCTAGTTCAGTGCTACTCTAGTGCAAGACCTAACCTCAATGCTTGGAAGAGTGCTTAACAATTTTAAGGACCCCTATGCATTAGCATAGAGCCTGGCACTAAAAGCTGAAAGCACTAGTCAGTAAACAGCAGGAGCAGGACATGAAATGGATTTGTTTCAACACTGGTTTCCGCCTACTGTCTGCTGCATTACACCCACTATTTTGAATCAAACTACATCCCTTGCACAGGGAGTACGTAAGGCTGTTTGCAATTTCTCCACTGCTTTACTGGCACAAGACACTGAGTTTTTTCTTTTTTTTTTTTACTTTAGTTTTCTGTAACTAGTAGTACATGGAACTAAAAAATCTTCATGCACCTACAAAGAATTATGATCTTATTTTAGATCATAATGTATCACTGTGTGTTCTCAACATGGATGCCATGAGCTGTGTTCTCAAGGAAAATTCTTGGCAACACAACAACCCAGCTATGATTGGAGACATGATTATAATCCTATAAATGATACACATCCCTAGATCCATGTACCATCAATGGTATAAGGATATCTTATATTTTCTTTCCTAAAACATAAGATGGGTGCACTTATAGATACTAAAAATCTAGAATGTTTGAAGTTTCCTGATATTGCCAAACTTACTATGTCATGTATTGGAATATATTGGCAAGAAAGCCATGACCAGATTAAGTATAACATGCTCCAAGACTGAGCCCTGGGTTATTCCTCTAAATATTGGTCTTGATGGTCAGCAACAATTTGGTTCATAGGTTCATAGGAGGTTACTAGGCTAGCGGTCCTAGACCCTTTACAAGCCTAGCCATGTTAATCTGAAGTATCCCCATTTGTTCTTTTGGGGTAGTTCACAGAACGAATTTATGAACAGAATGGGTCTGAGATAAACACCAGCAACCCCTATCCATGAGGGACATGGGTGCCACCGCGGGGCAAATTTGCAGTCTCCCATCCAATTATCTAGGTTGCATTTAAATAGGGTCAGTGAGGATCTCTGTTTTATGTGAATAGGAAGTCTATTCCAGAGAAGCAGCAGCCTCTGGCAGACATATCTGTCTCTCCAGCATGTTCTATTAATGTCACAAGCTAGGTTGAGATCCCTAGAGTGAGTGACTCTTGTGCCATTTGACTTGCAGATATGCAGCATTTACATTAGGGCAGAGTTGAAGATTGCCCTATAGGCCAGGTACAAGTCACCTCTCAGCAGCCTATAAGATACAGAGTAAAGTGACAGGGCTTTCAGCCTGTCCATGTAAGTCATGGTTTGGAGTCCCTGTATTTTCTTAGTGAGAAACCTCTGCAGTCTCACCAGCTGCTACAGGTGTCTGGTGAGATACATGCAAAAGGGTGCATTATATTCTATTAGTCGTCTGATGAGGGTCAAGTACAGTGGAGTTATGGCATCCCTTGACCTAGATGCTATGCCCTTGCTTATGAGGCTTTCCTCACCACTGTGGAAACTTGGTGGTTAAGTTCAGATTGTTATCAACCTGTATTTCCAAATATAGCACCACTGGGGTTGGAACTCAAGGGAGGTACTGTCAGTATTGTAATTTGTAGGGAATTCCATTTTGTCAAATGGAATAATAATGCATTTTTTTGCATTTAATTTTAAAACATGGCTTTGGCACCATCTATTTTTTAGTGTTAGCCCTTCTTGTTATATGCTGACATCATTGGGGAACTCAATGATTGCTCCCAGGTTGCAATCATCAGCAAACCTGGTGAGCCAAAGGCCATCTACATTGGCCTGGACTTCTGAGAAATAGATGCCAAACAGTAAGGGGCCCAGCACAGACCACTGTGGTACTCCACTGGTGATGGATCTACTGGTGGAGGTGGGGTCACCAATTTTAACAGAGTGTTTTCTGTCGGTGAGCCAATTGGCCACCCATCTAGTAGTGTAAGGGTTAATTCCTATCTGGTAGAGTTTTGCAATGATGCCAGAGTGGGAAAATGTGTCTTAAGCCTTGGCAAGGTTGAGATAGGCTGTGTGTACTGTCTTACCTTCATCCATGGCTTTGGTGACATTCTCAAAGAATCCACCAGGTTTAATAGCATGATCTACCCTTAACAAAGACAAACTGGGTTGGGTCTAGCGTTTGGAGGTCACCTATGTCCTTGTTGATAAGGTCCATGGTAATTCTTTCCATGGCCTTGCAGATGAGACTGGTTAGACTTATGGATCTGTAATTCCCATGGTCAGTTGATAGTCCCCCTTTGTGTAGGGGGATTACTGCAGGAACATAGCCAGTTCTCAAGCTAAGATTAAACAGGATTTCAAATGGCTCCACTAGGTCTTATTTTAGATTGTTTAGTAAACAACATGGGATATTATCTTGTCCCACTGTGTCCATGTGTTTGGCCTTGGAGAGTGCAGAGGTGATCTGTTCTCTAGAGATACTAGGCAGAGTGCTGGTCTCAGGTATACTTTGGGATATGGTAGGTGGGGATAAAAAGGTGAAATTTACACCAAATCTGTCAGCTATCAAGTTGGCAATATATTCTGGTGTAGTATGAGTGGTCTCATCTACAATCAGTTTGGCACATAGCTGGGCATTCCCTTTTAGACTGTGATGTAGTTAAAGAATGCCTTATGATTATCCTTGGCTAATGATTCGATTTTAGTTTTGTAATTTGCTTTAGAAAACTTTAAAAGATTTCTGATTTTCTTGTTTAGGCTGAGGAGGGACCTCTTCCTCTGCAGAGTGATATCCCTCTTGCTTTTGGACAGTAGTTTCTTCCTCTTGTTTTATAATCTGTTTATACTTGAAGTCAAATATGGTGTCTTGGTTTTATGGGAAGACCTGGTTTTGATCTGGTCAGGTACAGCAGAGTTTACGCAGTCTCTTAACTGTTTGTACAGGGCATTTGCATACACTTCTGCATAGTGATTGTTGATGTCTGCGATTGTGGGTGGTATGAAGCTTTTTATACCACCGCTTAGTAGGCTGTTGTTAACTTTGGTAAAGTTTTTTTATAATTTTTGTTCTGTGGGGGTGTCGGTTCCAGCAGTTGCTTCAAACAAGGCTGATTTGTGGTCTGACCTAACCAGGGAAGGCATCATGCATGGGGAAGTACATTGTCCCCCCCACCCACATGTTGGTGAGTACTATGTCCAGAACATTAGTGCTCCTAGTGGGGGTGCAGACTCTCTGTTCTAGAGCATCTGTGTTAACAAAGTCAAGGAACCTCTAGGCAAGCATGTTTTTGTTTGTGTCCCTCAGTCTTTGCAAGGATAGTTGAACTCTCCCATGACTAAGGTGTTGGACTGTATGGTGATGGATTCCAATAAATCAAGGTACATGGTGTGCTTATCCTGGTTCATGGTGGGGGATCTATAGCTAGCAATGATGTGTTATGGTACTTTTCCAGTAGTTAATTGGACATTGAGTAGTTCAAGAGAGTCATGCTGTTTGACCAGTCTTGAAGTGTATTTGGTTTTAATGAAGATGGATACACCTCCACCTTTGGTTCCTTTATACTCATTTTGAAGTCTGAACATGTGGTAGGTACTGTAGCCTTGCATGACTGGGGTGCTTTCAGTGACCTTGAACCATATCTTGGTAACTGCACAGGCGTCTTCTAAAGTGAGGAGTGCTTCCAGGGAGTGCAGTTTCATATTTAAACTCCTAGCATTAAGCAACATGACCCTGAATTTGTCTCGATTAGCTTTTGTTACATTGGAAAATTTGTTGTTTTGACATTGCCTAAAAAAGCCACTATGGGAGAGGCAAGGGCCTTTGCCAGTATCCAAAGCCTAGAGGGGGCAGATGCAGTCCGTCTCTAGCAAAGCACCAAGGTCTGTCTACCATATCCTCTCAGGCTGACAGATATTGGATCTCCCTGGACTGACACCACAAGCTGATTCAATTGTTGAAGTCAATCATTTTTTGTTTATATTGTTACATCATCCTGGGGGAGGGTAGAATACTGCTTAGGGCTAGGGACATACCTTTCTGGGACACATAATCAGAGAGTTCCATCATGTCTCTCTTCATGTAATCCAGAGAGATATGTCTCAAGTCATTCACTTCAAGATGAACTATGACAGAGTCATAACGGTACTTGTTGTTGAGTGACTTAAGTGCATGCATGATTTGTCTGATCCTGCCACCTGATAGGCAGCTGACCATGACCTTCTTCTTCTCCTGTCCAGTGAGGGGGACATCTGCATGTCTCCCTATGGAGTCACCTATAACCAAGACATTTGATGTGTTTTGCCTTAGAGGCGTATTTGTTGAGATACGTGTGTGTGTGTGTGTGTGTGTGTGTGTGTGTGTGTGTGTGTGTGTGTGTGTGTGTGTGTTGATATGTATAGTGGTTTCATTTTGCTTAGTGGTGTGTGTGGGTGTTTCTATTAACAAGCCCATTAATACTCCATTTTGCAAAGTAAGGGCTGACAACAACATAATAACTGTGACATAATAATGTTACATGGGATTATGTCAAATGCTGTGAGCAGGTCAAAATGAACAGCATCCATAGCAATACCTTCATCAGCCACCCAAACAATAGTGCTTCAAATTTCTATCAAGTATATGATACAAGATTTACCAGTCATAAACCCAGACTACTATAGATACAAATGTTCTGTATTAGAATAAAATGTTCAACAAAGCTTTGGAAATGTTCAGCAAAGCTTTGTGAATAACATTACCAATGACATTGGTTAAATTAATGGGGATGGTAAGTGCATACTCATAATATTACCCTTGTTTCCTCAGCCAAACAGGCTTATGTATAATTGTCCCTGGTGCAAATGCTCAGCTGCCAGCATCAGCAGCAGCACTATACCCACATTCGATGCCATGCTCTCCCACTTTAAATACTGTCTGGGCTAATGCACATATTCTATCTTTCATGGCCTTATTATTTCCAGTGCCACACAGTCTTGTCTGAGACTCTCCCTCCTGGTATATAATAATGAGTCACTGGCAGTTAATGACACTCAATGAAACCACCTTTCCAAAGCAGTCTAGTTCTCTGATCTCCTTGTCATTTAGGAAATGTAGAGTCTTGAAACCAGTTCAGAACCCCTGCAGTGTCCAGCATTACAACTACGGTCGACGAGCACGTTTTTATAGTGATACTTAACAGGCATTCCCCACTCAGCAGAACCTATGAGTTTTCTCTGGTGATGAAGTCTGAGAATCAGATTCCAGAGATGCCATTCTAAAAGCACCCTCAAAGGCTTGAAACGCTATGGTGAACCGGTCACTCTACACCCATTATTTCTAGATATATCTTTCTAGATTCCAAAATCAACGCTGAGCCCAGTTTAAAGTGCTTACTCATGATAGTAAGCATTTCTCTTAAAGAAATGTCCTCAGGTGGGATGTGTGATGGTATGGTCTTCTCTTCTTCAGTCTTACAGAGACTTTCCTCATTTAACTCCAGTTCCAATAAATCTGTTGGAAGGAGTTTCACTCATTCTTTTTGTATGGGAAATTACTCCTGAACAGGAAGGATGAGGCAGCCTGTGAGCTAATTTTCGCATACATAGATAGCCACGTGCGCATTAGTAAACTTCCTAAAATAATAGCAGCACAAGAAGACATTTGTACAGTAGATGTCTAGCCTTCTGACACTGGGCAAAAGAGGAAGATAGTTGGAGGCTCTTACTCTGGGGCTTCCTCTATAAACATCAACAATATCCTGCTGCAGAAAGATTTCAAGTGGTGCTGCTGAAATTTCTGAAAGATGAGCTGCTGTTACAGAAGCCTAGAACAGAAATCCAGCCTGGATATCCAACTTACTTCAACTGAGGTGTGTAAATTGACAAAAGATGAAATTCCGTTACCTTCATCCAAAAGGGTCAGAACAGGCAAGGATACAACTGAAATAGGCTGTGCAACTGGTGATTCACAAGGTAATGTTTTGACAGATCCAACATCATCTGGTGTCAGCGGAACTGAGACCTCTTGTTCCCTTATTCATTGGGCCTTTTACCAGTAACTTCTTTCAGCTTCTCACTCTTATGACACCAATGCTCTTGCTTCAGTGACCTCTTATGTTTCTGGACATTTGCAAAGGGTTCATTTGCAGAATTAGCAGGCACTAACCCCTGTACTAAGGATACAGGTTTTTAACACTATAGGATATCCCAAAGATTTCTGGGTCAGTGAAAGAGTTGTTACTTATTAAAAGTCACACAGTATTCACAGGTAGAAACTAGTGGTTTCCCCCAAAACAAGATAGGCACTGCAAACTGTAAACCTTTAGGTGAAATTGAACTTTTGCAAGTATAACTTTGTGAGCTTCTCTGGGGACATCAGAAGCCAATCTAATATAGAACCCCAAACACTTAACACAGTCTGTAAAAATAACACTGAACTCCTGCCAGTTTAATACACTACAGGAATCAAAAATGATCCCCAGACAGGTATTTACAATTCACTAGAAACTGCCTGGAAGAAACTGCTGGATAAATTAACTGATGAACAATCACTTCTTGTGACAAAAAGAACTGGGAATGGAAGAGAGCGATCCCCCTTTCGGCTGTGCATTAGGCAAATATCACAGGCTGTTCTGGGGATATCGACAAAGCACTGTTAAGTCAGACGGGAAGGGTGGACATTTGCATAGGGTAAATTTTCATGGACAAGTACTTAGTGATCATTTTGATGAACATTCAGTTTAACACATTACTTTTTAAAATTGAAGAAAACTACGATTTTTATAATGAAACAAACAAAACTATTCCACCCTTAGAACACTGGAGCCAATTACTTACTTAAGAAGGCAAGGTGCTAGCTGTCTTTCAGTTAGAGCAATGAATTAAGAAAATGAGCTGGCTATGGGTCAGATCTCTACCTCAGCAAAGAAATGCAAATACTAACACACTGATGTCCTGCAGAAAGATACTTCTAAAAGTTGACATGGAAAGTAAAAATGCACTGCTAATTAACAGCATGCCTTATTGCTTCTCCCTTTCGTATAACAGGGCATGGCTAGTCAACCCAGGACCTGGTCACAGAAACTAACTGATGTCACTAATTGCCCAGTGATCTCAAGCCATTTTAACAGGGGATGCCATAGGGATCAGATGTTCTGATATTGGGGATCAAGTTCTAATACAGTAAAAAAAAAAAGTTATGTACTTACCTTAATGAAAGATCTGTAAGAAGATCCATTTCAGTAACCATTAGGACTGATACTGTAGGCATTATGGTTGCTGGGCAGATATGAGCTTCTTTGACTTATTTTTAATCAGGTGAGTAGACTGGCTACAGAACCCTTTCCAGCCAAACCCAAGTCAAGAAGCAGTTACACTAAGAAACGAGCAACAAAAGCACATTGGAGGACATAGCGGCCTTAGGCATAGGCCAACTAGGCAGCCACTTAGGGTGCTGCTCTAGCACGGGTGCTTTTCCAGTATTTATCTGGTGTAGGTAGACCAGGATGGGGGCACCGGGTAGTGTGGAGGGGGGCACTGTGGAGCCCTTTTGCCTAGGGCATCAGTTGACCTAAGGCCGCTCCTGGAAGGAGGTCAAGAGAGACTAATACACTACAGTGAGCACACTTGAATTAGTTATACACTGAACACGTATTAGGATTTACAAACATGCACGCAAATCCATCATGTAAGATAGTCACAGTTTTAGGAGAAAGTACAACTGAGAGGATGAAAGGTTAAGGGGTGGAGGAAAAGATATTTTAGCTGAAAGGTGAAGATGAAGTGTGAAAGAAAAGATCTTTTATAGAGCTGCAAATTGCAATGGTTACAACTTCTAAGGAGGCTAGAATACCAAACTACAGGAATAAATATAGAAATCTTTTATGAAAGACTGAGACAGGGGATCAATACAAGGTTAAGGAACAGAGCAGAATGAGACCTAAGTGGGTATTGTGTATTAACCATGAGTTCAGAGGCAAGAGAGGAACGGATATCTAAATTCAGTAGTCTGTAAAAAGTAGCTGTGAAGATGGAGATGGAGTTTTCTGTTGAGCACAATTTTAGTAAAACAGAGATGAAGATAGCGATAGTACACTGACCTGCAAGAGCTCAATAAACTTGCAGAAGCTACAACATGAAGATGCTGTATGATGTATAAGAAGTAGTGAAGCAAGGAGCATATAAAGAACTGGCACAAGTAGGGATTTGGCTACAGCAGCAAAACAGCCTGGGATGAGGTGGCTGGCATATTTATGGTAGCATTTGAGTTATTTCAATATGCTTATAGAAGGTTTGACATGTATTTAATAGTACACCATGGTATTTCTAGAAGCTACTAAGTGAAATGTTATCCCACTACGACTGTTGTGAACAAGGCTTGTTTTTAAGACACTTATGATTCCCTGTGCTCATATGGGTTAGCCAACCAGCAGTGTAAACCTTGGCTTTAGATGACTGTCACTGTTAAAGTGACACCCTGACCACATGTGCAAAAAATGGGAAAAGGATTGAAGATGGATTAATGGATGGATTGACTCACAGATCAGCAGTCAATGTGCAACTAAGGAGGGTTTCCAAAAAGCCTGAAATTGCAGTGTCCCAGGGATTACTCCTCTCCTTGAGATGGTGTGATTTCAGAGTTGGTATAAGTAGCAAGGTGAGGAAGGAGGCCCCCTCCCTAAAATGTTTTTTCTACAGATTTATGATTGCAAATGACATTAGTAACCTAGTGATGCAATTCTGAAGGTCAACCATGAAGGATTTCAACTCCCATTAAAACTAGTCTGTTAACTGGATGGTCTCTGGGAGGTTACAAAGAGCATGGTTTATATTTTTTCCCACATTGAGAATAAACTGTTTTTACAGCTCTATAGGTAGACTTTCCTGCACTGCCAGACACCCTATACTTTACATCAAGCATTATATATCCCTCAGTATCAATCTTTCTGCAGGCAGAGGGAGACTGACATGACAGATATGTGTGTGTGTGTGTGTGTGTGTGTGTGTGTGTGTGTGTGTGTGTGTGTGTGTGTGTGTGTGTGTGTGTGTGTGTTTCTGTTGGAGGTGGATATGCTAAAGACCTTTTTTCTTACTGATCTCTCATTATGGCAAGTAAATAACTTCTGTAACTGATAAGAGATGGTCCACCAACAATAAACATTATGACAGAATCACTGCCTAATCCTCCTCAGTTGCCAGCCTCATAGGATCACACTCCTGATTACAGCAACCAAAACAAAAAATCTGGTCCTGGAAATAATATCCAACTTGTAGTGCATTGTAAAGATGTTCAAGAAAGACCAAGTTTTACCTATGAAAAACCCATTGCAGGAAAAAAAAACATATGTTTGGGACAGAAATCAAAGCAATGTGTTGACCACCTGGACAGGCTGTGCTTATTAAGTTTTACGCCCAAATGAGAAACCTCTCAGAAAAGACTTTGCATTACTTGTTTTTATCTGTTATAGCCTAGTCCTACCTTTGCAAAATTAAAACTAGTTAAGGAGCTTGTGTACCATTATTGCAACCATATTTCTGGACATAGCTTGTTGAAACAAAAGATGTTGATCCAAAAAATTTATAAAACTTAATTCTGATGCATACATACATACTGTTAAAAGAAATTCTCATTGGTAAGAATTCTTCATAGGTGGACGGCAATGCCTCATAGATTGTTAGCTGAATTCACAGTACTGGTTGATACTGATCTGTTTAAAATAACAATATCCGTAAACCCTGTAAATGCAAGTACACCTCAACTGTTTCTATTAAATCTCTAAATTTGTAACTTCTGGAACATCAATGGCAAAAATGACTTTGTCATGCAATGTATCCACACCACGTATGGCAGTTCTCATGATTTTTAGTATTCATTGAACTAAAGCTATCCAGATGTCTAACTAATACAGCAGTTGCTGCAAACTAAATTTGTCAAGACATTCTTTGATAGCTGACTCCACTTTTTTCCTGTTGCCTTTTCAATATCTATGGGATTCTTTTTTAATAGCTGTATTAAATGCACACATTACACTGTAATATGGGTACACATACAGTTATAAAAGAGGAAACAAACCATTGCAACTATTTTCCTTTCATGCATTATACATATATGGTTTCTTACTTAACAATTATTGCTCAGTTTGGCATTGGAGAAATTGCTGAGGTCCTGCCTTACCTGAAATTTCACTTCTCCTTCTCCTGAACATTATTTTGCATGTATCATTGCCACAGAATTTATTTAATTCCATGTAGTTTGCTCCTTCCGTTTCCTAATATCCTACCAATTCTTTTATGTATTTTACAAAATTCAGTAATTCTGTTATGATTGATTTAGATTTTGATTTCCATTTTCTAGTAATCATTTTTGGTAGCCAACAGCGTTAAACTTAGTAGGGCCTTACTGTGAAAAGGCATTTCAGTTTTATATTCTTGCTCAAGAGAATCATTTCCTTAGTCACAATAATTTGCCTCCAACATTTCTGACAATGTACCCTGCAGGGAATTTTTAAAATCTACCAACTCATTGCATTCTCAAAAAACATATTCCACGTACCCATATCTTTCCCATCACACCTCCACCAATTGCTGTTTAGCTGTCGAAAAATTCTCTGATGTCTTCTTGGGGTATAAAATACCCATGCAAACTCTTTTATGCAAAATACCCACACTGTCTTGATTTTGCTGCATATGTGGGAGCCATACAAATATCCATCCATTGATCCTTTGTATATTGCCTATCCAATTCTCATTTCCCAGTCTTTTCTAACCTTTTATGATTGATTCTTATATTTGTCGTGCATTATTTTACATGCCATGTTAATTATCCCTTTTTAACTAGTTTCTGTATAAACTCAACCAGAACTGGTCTTGTATTTAAAACTTCCATATTCCTTTCTTTTGTTCTACACTTTATCAGTCTCTGGTAAGAAAGGCAGTCTCCAACCAACAGTTCAAACTTTTGCTTAGCTTCATCCCACTCTATGGCTTTCCACCTTTCTAGTTATTTGCTCTCAATACACTGGTTCATTTGCTGGTTTGCTCTAATAAATTCTGACCCCTGGCTCCTCTATTCAAGCACAGGCTCTCAGATAAGAATCATCTCAAATGGATTCTTATCTTGCCCCTTCATATACCTTCCAAATTAATGACATTATTCCATCAGGAAATGCAAAAGCAAATGCTGCCACTGACCTACTCATAAAATCCTAGCTAAATATATTGGATGCCTTCTTTGCATCAAGACCCACCAACAATAGTAGGGTCTTCTTGCACTCTGCTTCCTTCTGGATTATCAGCATTCTGTTAATGCTCTCAAATGTTTGCCTTCCCTCCATAAAACCACATTGAAACATATCTGTCACTTTTGTCAAAAAACTTAGCCATTCCTGTATAGGTAATACAGACAAACACTTTATAATCATGGTTCAAAATTGAAATTGATCTATATGAAGTTGGATTTAAATGGTCTTTGCCCTCTTTGGGTATTTTAAATATTATTAAATAAAATCTTCCAGTTCTTTAACACTTTCTTCCCTCCTAACTTTCAACTTCCAGAGGAATACCATCTATTCCTAGAGACCTACCTTCTGATTGATTATACATCACCATTTTATCTCATCCCCTACCATCTTAGCTATTAATTCATGAGCCTCATTTTCCTTTAACTTTAGAATATTTAAGTCTTCTATAAATATCCCTGTCGGTGTGTTTTTTTTAATTTACCCATTCCTCTGGTCTATACAGATTTTCACAGACTTTCCAAACTATCTCTACTACATCTAAAGGGCCTCTGGTTATTTTTCTAGTCATAGGCTCCCTAACTTTGGCAATACCCCTTTCTATGTTCTGTTGTGTAAGTTGTTGTGCTAATTTTTTGAGCCCTGAGGTTATCATAAAAAAAAAACTTGCTTAACAACAACTTTTATAAACTCATACACATTATCAAAATACTCCCTTATTTTCTTTTTAGCCCTCAACACGTGCCCCTCTTCTTGTTCTATATGATTCCCCTTCATCTGCAATACTTTAACCTTTGATAATCTCTTTAAATAATTCCTATTACTTTTTTCTCATAACTCTTTGTCTCTCATTTCTACTATATTTTTAAATATCATTTTCATTTTATCCCACTCCTCAGCTATCTCTTCTGATGGAATTCTTAAATTATTTCCACTACTCATTCCTTTAATTCCTCGATTTTCAATAGATAAGTAGACAAACACCAGTGTCTCAGTTTTACTTGATTACACTGCAGTTTTGTCTTAGTCTTTAATGGTACATGGTCTGAAATAGTTATGGGACATATTTCAAAGCTTTCAATTAAATACACGTGCTCCTGTGAAATATAAGTTCTGTCCAGTCTAACTCCCATATTACACCTTGTGGAATTATATGTACATTGTGCTTGGGTTCCTACTAATAACTTCACATCTTCTTTTCCAAATGTTTTAATTTATTTCTTCATTAATCTTCAGCATTTTGCCCTCTTTTGTTATATTTTATCTTCTAATTCACTCGGCTGCATCACTGTTATATAACAGGTTCAGTCCTCACTGGAAACTCTTTACTTCTCCTATAATTCTCTTAAGCACTTTAATAATAGTTTAGGTGGAATCTAAATATATGCCAATGTAATCCTCCTCTCCTGCCAAATATTCCTTATTACCTCATATCTACAAATGCTATCTGTTTTCTCTCCTCCTCTATCTTAATTATTGGAACTCCTCTCACAATTACTATTGTTATTCCTTTTTCCTTTGTTTTTGATACTCTGCTGAAATCCTTCTTTGCCATATTCATAACATTACTGTCTGTCTCCTGTAACATTTCTATTTGTACCCTGCTCTTCTTAATATGATTCAATACATTTTTCTTCTTGTCCAGTGGCATTCACATTCCATTACATGATTGCTAAGGCAGTCATTCTGATAAGATGCTATTACTTTCAAATATTCTGCATGGCAGTTTTTGAATATATATTTTCAACTTGCAGCTTACATACACACATTAATGTTTGTCAGGTCGATCTTTTTTGCAGTTGTAGCTTCTCAATTCTGTTTGGACACACGCAACATATTCTAGACATTTTATTTCAATAAATATCCATGGGTTTCTTGATATTACACACTCACACACACACACACACACACACACACACACACACACACACACACACACACACACACACACACACACACACACACTCGCGCGGGTGTGTGCAAGCGCATGCACACTGTTAAGTAAACATTACTTCCCAGAATGGGAGATAATAATATATCTCTAGCACAAACATTGCCTTTCCTGATTTCTCAGTAACAGGCTGCCACCAGTTGGATAGACAAGATCACATTTACTATTTACTCTTAAAGTAAGCCAAACACTAATCATGTGTATAGGAATTTCTATTCTAAATAGCCAGTCTTCAAAGATGCCAGCAGCTAAAGAAATCACCAGGTCTACACATATAGCCTTATATAAATAAATAAACTAACAGGCAGCAAGCTTTTGAAATTAAATTAATGATTTTTTTTTTACTTTAAATTAATAAAATTAAGTAATGTACTTCATAAAATCAAATATACAAGCAGGTATTCCCCTACACACAAGTAGAAATACAATTTTAGCAAACGGATGGCATATAGAGATACTCTGTCAGCTAATCTGTTCCTGTCAGCACCAGTACATTATGGTAATACAATATTACATGTGATAGAAAAACAGGGTAATAAAGTCTAGTGATAGCCCCATAAAAGCAGGCATATTGAATTATCAAACTGGAGACCACTGTATAAACCACTGTATTAGATGGACCCGATAAAGCTTAGGTGAAAATGTTTTCTTAAATATAGTTCTATAGTGGTAGCTTGTGGTGTGTTGTCATTTTTTTTTGTTTGTTAAAATAAAAATAAAACCTTTTAACTAATAATGAGGTTTCGTAGGCTGCTGAGCTGATAAACCCTCATGAATATTCATATAAGGGGCTAACCTCTAAGCTTTGGGATTGCCTCCTTGTTTTTCCATCTCATAGATTTTCCTCCATTCAGCTCTTCTGGACTCCTGCACCATTGTCTGTAACTGGATTTAAATAACTGACTTGTTGAATGTAATATATTAGTATAAAAACACGTTTATTTACATACTTAACTGAACAGACAGCTAGAAACTTTAACAAGGCATCTTTATTTCTCAGGGGGAGCATCAGAGAGAGAGTCTTCTAGATCTGCTAGCTAAAGTGATTTTATCTGGACTGATCCTTTGTACTCTGTCGTTTGTTGTTAGTCCTGGTACCCTCTTGGTCACAGGTGGATTACCAGGCCTGACTCAAGCTTTCTTTTTTTTCCAGCATTCTATTAGTGATGGCAAATGCAGGCAGTTGAAAAAGTTGCTTATAGGAGACAAAAAGGAGGATCAGTTTTTAGTGTTACTCTCAAAAATCTGTGTGATGAGGTTTTCATATAGCTTTTCATTTCAAATTATATTCAAAATGGATGTTGCCTAGAAAAGAGTCAGCAGTTTAAAGTACTTTTAAGCCCATTGAGTCTGTGCATTTATGTGTTAGAAGGAGAAGTACTAAAATGTAAGTGTCATAACAACTGTCAAAATTAATTTCTGCATTTCAGAAGAATTCCTAGGTAAACTAATCCAGAAACATATTTGAATTCTGTGAGGCATGGGTACAGCAATTGTATGTTGCAAGTTTAGACTGAACTGATAGTTCTGCTTTGCTAAGCAAGCAAGGGAATATTATGAAACATTTCTTGTCTAGGAGAAGCAGTTAGAAAGAAACATTAACAATATGAATTCTTTGTTTGTTCTTGCATTATCACAAGCTCTGTAATGAATAGAGCATTTTTACTATAAAGGTAAATTACTGAAGTTATGAGATGAGAACTTCTGCGGTGGTGGTGCTGCAGTAGCGTTGTCGCCTCACAGTTAGACGTTGCCCGTTCGATTCTCAGTTAGAGCGTCTTCTGTGTGGCGACATGCGTGAATGGGCGTTCCTTTGCTGAAGGTTGTGCGTTAGGCCCGGCAAGCCAGTACGTAAAAATCTACTGCCAATAATTAGCGGACTGGAGTTCCGCTGTGGTGACCCCTAACCGGGAAAAGCTGAAAGACACAAACAAACTGAAGTTATGAGAAATGGTTCAGAGATAAGAACATTCTAAAGTGTGACAAGTTTTATTAGTTTCTGAATGATGATTGTATTATACTGTATTCAGTTTAAGAATATGAATTATGATTGGAAAGAATATTCTAGATGGGCCTTTTTTCACGTACTTAAGTCTGCTATGTTAGATTTCTTTTAGATTTTGCATGATTTCATTTTCTGTGTAACTTCAGCTTACTGCCATTCTTTCTGAAAAATACATTTCTTGTCACAAAATGCTTTTATAAGTTCATAGGTTCTGGACAGATACATGCCAAAAGGGGCGATATATTCAATGATTGGCCTAATAATGGTTGAGTAAAGGGAGATGATAGCATACCTAGATCTAGACACAATCCCTTTGTTTATAAGCTGTGCAATAGAGAAGAACTTTCTTACACAATGGACACATATTGGTCAAAAGTTAGGTCTCTATCCACATAAGATCCTAAACCCCAAACAACTAGGTCAACTCTGAGGGATGTATTATTATTAATAGGTTCATAGGTTCATAGGTTCATACTAGGCTATCTGCCCTAGGGCATTTATAAGCCTAGCCAGAGTGTGTTTGGCTTTCGCCACCCATTTTAAATTAATTTTGCTATGCCTTTTTTTGAGGTTAGTATACTGTGCCTCTGTCTAACAGTGACACAGAAGTGATAGCTGGGGTAAACCTACGATCTCCCATCCACTCATCAAGATTCCTCTTGAAGAGAGTCAATGTGGGACTCTGCCTAACCTGGACTGGGATTTTATTCCAGAGTGAAGGGAGCCTCTGGGTTATGAATGTGTCCCTCCAGCATGTCCTATTTATTTCAGTGCTGAGGTTCAAGTCTCTCGAGCGTAGCTCGATGGGATTTGGATTTTCTGAGGTGCAGCATGTCCATTAATTCCGGGTTGGACATGGCTTTATACGTCAGGCACAGATCGCCTCTGAGCAGGTGGTATGCCACTGAGTAGAGCTGGAGTTTCTTTAACCGGGCAGCATATGGCATCTGTTTGAGCCCTTTGATCCTCTTGGTGAGGTACTTTTGGGGTCTTTCCAGTTGCTGCAGGTGTCTGGTAAGGTACATCCCAAAAGGGGCATTGTACTCAATTATAGGCCTGATGAGGGATGAGTAAAGAGGTACAATGACCTCCCCTGATCTAGATGTGAATCCCTTCATGATTAGGTGGGCTATATAAAATGTTTTTCTAACCACTTTGGCCATGTGGTTGTCAAATGAAAGATTGCTATCAACTTGGGTCCCCAGGTCCCTAATGACTTCTTCTGTACTTAATGGATTACCACCTATGTGGTAATTTGTGGGCACTTTGTTTTTGCCAAAGGGGATGACTATACACTTTTTGCGTTTAGCTTGAGGCCATGGCTCTGGCACCAGTTGTCTGTTTCTATGAGGCCCTTTTGGAGGATGCTTGTGTCAGCTGGAGAGTTGATTATGGCACCCAGTTTGCAGTCATCTGCGAACTTGGTCATCCACAGTCCTTCTGTGTTGGCCTGTACCGAGAAATATATACCGAACAAGAGAGGTCCCAGGACTGAGCCTTGTGGGACGCCACTTGTAACTGGTTTGGAGTCTGACATGGCTCCAGCAATTCTAACCATGTGGGTTCTGTCCTTGAGCCAGTTTGCAACCCATCTAGTGACATAGGGGTTTATATTTAAGCTGGTGAGCTTATCTATAATGCCCGAGTGGGGTATTGTATCGAAGGCTTTGCGAGGTCCAGGTAGGCTGTGTGGACCACCTTCCCCTCGTCAATGGCCTTGGTGACTGTTTCAAAGAAATCAACCAGGTTTAAGAGGCAGGATCTGCCCTTAACAAAGCCAAACTGGGTAGGATCCAGTGTCTGTAGGTCCCCAATATCTTTATTTATGAGGTCCATGATGATCCTTTCCATAGCTTTGCAGACCAAGCTAGTCAGGCTTATGGGGCGATAGTTTCCAGGATCCGTTGAGGCACCACCTTTGTGGAGAGGGACCACTGTTGCTGTACGCCACTCTTTGGGTACATATCCTGTAGTAAGGCTAAGATTGAACACTAGTTTTATGTTTGGGTTTAGCTCTTCTTGGAGTTCATGTAGGACGCGGCCGGGACACCATCTGGTCCCATTGATGCTGTGTTTTTTGCTTTGGAGAGGGCGGCTCTTACCTGAGCATCTGAGATGTCAGGGGGGGCAGCACTCTGTTGGGATAGATATTTGTCCTTTTGGTGGGGAGAGGGGAGAAGTTTGCACTGAACCTGTCAGCTAGGATGTTGGCAATGTCTGTGGGCTCGGTGTATTTTTTTGTAATTTTGGACTAATTCTGAGCATATCTGGGAATTCCCACCCAGGTTCCTAACATAACTAAAGAAAGCCTTGTGATTATCCTTAGTGTCCTGTGCAATTTTTCTCTCGAAGCTGGCCTTAGACGATTTTATGAGTGCCCGTAGTTTTTTGCTAATACTGTTCAGAGATGCCTTCCCTTTTTGGGATTTTGCTCTATCATGTAGTAGCTTCCTCCTTCTATTGTATAGTTTGTTTATGGCTGGGGTCCACCAGACAGGACGTCTGCCTTTGGAGGATTGGGTCTTGGTTTTATTTGGGATTGCATGATCCATGCATTCCTGAAGGTGTTCATAGAATGCGTTTATAAAGGATTCTGCGGTCTGGGCCGTATTTTCCACAGGCCTGGGGGCTTTGAAGGATTTCGCCTCGGTTTTGAGGCATGTGAAATTTGCTTTAGAGAAGTTTTTCACTGTGGTTTTCTGTGCAGGGGGTGGGGTCAGGATGTGAATATCCAGTGAGATTAGTTTATGGTCTGATCTTACCAGTGAGGGATACACTTCTGGTCTGGAGCATAGTGTCCCCATGTTGATGATGATCAGGTCCAGTATGTTTTCCCCTCTTGTGGGAGTGGTAACAAGTTGTTCCATAGCATTTGAGTTTATAAATTCTAGGAACCTTTGGGCTAGGGTGTTGGAGCTAGAGTAATGCTCCCAGTCTATGTTTGGGTAGTTGAAGTCGCCCATTATAATGGTGTTTGGAGAGACCTTCATATTTTCCAGTATTCTCAGGAAGGCCAAGTGGGGTTCCTGTGTTTGGGAGGGTGGTCTGTAGCAGGCTATAAACTGGAAGGCAGTTTTACCCACAGTTAGTTGCACATGGATAGTCTCTGATGCTTCGTGCTGTGCCACCAACCTGGAGGTGTGGGTATCTTTGACGAATATTGATACTCCCCTCCTTTTGTGGTTCGGTCCAAGTTTTGGGGCGAAAAGCATGGTATGAGGTATAACCTGGTAGTGCTGGGGTGCTCTCGGGAGCCTTGAACCAGGTTTCTGTTACTGCACAGATATCGATGTTCTCCATGCTAAGGAGAGTTTCGAGTGTGTGCATCTTGAGGTTTAGACTTCTGGCATTGAGTAGCATTACTCTTAGTTTCTTATCCCTTGTGATACCTATGGAGGTGGGTTTGTCTTTTGAGCCTTGCCTAAAAAAGGCACTATGGGGGTAGCAAGAGCCTTTGCCAATATCTGAAAGCCCAGGGGTGACAGGTGCAAGCCGTCCCTAGCGAAGCATCGTGGCTTGTTGAGCATGTCATCCCAGGCTGACAGGCATTGGATCCCCTTTGAATGACACCAACACTTAAGCCAATTGTTGCAGTAGTTTCCTGGGCTAGATGACTTCCCAAAGGCTATAGTAATGCATTGTTTGGCATTTAGCTTCAGTTCATGATTTTAGCACCAGTTATTTATTTGGGAAAAACCTTCTTGTAGGATGACTAAGTCATTTGGGGATTCAGTGACTACTCCTAGCTTACAGTCATCTACAAACTTAGCCCACCAGAGCCCCTTGGTATTGGCATTTACTTCAGGAAAGTAGATGCCAAGCAGGAGAGGTCCCTGTACAGAACCCTGAGGGGCTCCACTGGTGAATGATCTCTTTGTGGAGGTAACTTTCCCCGTTTTGAGTTCCCATGTCCTATTTATGAGACAGTTGGTGCTCCAACCTATTTATGTATTTGAATTTACTGAAAACGGACTGTAATAAGGAACCTCTTAAGACTGGAGTAAAAGTTAACTTTTACAGCATAACTTTTGTATCCTAGGATGATGATAATTTTCTTAGAGAAATTAACTTCAACACTACTTTAAAAATTCTTTTAAGTGAAGGATTAACTGTTATCTGGTGGAATGCAAGAATGTAGGCTGATATTACGGGGACAAGCATAAGAATAAGAGAAGGCTAAATTAGTAGCTAAGAGATTACTTAAATGGTTTAACAGTCTTGGAAATGGACAATTGAAATGGGTTGATCTCCATTTCTGCACATTCTGAAAATGTCATCAATACTTCTGATTGTCTGATTTAGGTATAAGCCTTGTGGCTTCATTTAGCATGTTTAGTGACTGGCAAGAAAAGATTTCACTGTTAGGAAGATCTTGTTCTCAGGCTGAAAGACTGAATGACTTCAAGTAGATGTGTAAAAAAGCTTGGCTTATTGGTGTGGTAAGAATGCCTTGTCAGAAGGGGCTGAAAATATGTAGGGTACAGAGCTGCATAAAAAGCAGAAACTATGATTGTATTGGTCAAATCTGGAGGTAGTTAAAATCAGTCTGATAATGTGTATGTTTTGCTTTTAGAAGAACTTTCCTAATCAGTAGGAACAGAGGGAAATCATGCATTAAATTTTGATTCCAAGAAAAAAAAAACTGTCCAGTTTTCATGTACTTGGATGACAGTCTAAGGAACAAAATGCTGGAACCTGTGCTTAAAGATAAAAAGCAGACATGTCCACTCTTTGCTTGCTCCAGATATTCACAGTTTGATGAAAGATCATGCCCATTTCTTATTTATGTGTTGATAATGTTCCTCTGCAAAGGGAATTAATTGCTCCATATTTTTTATCTGAAAAGATATAATGCCACCAAGACCAGGTTGTGTTTCATTCCCATTGTCAGATTAAAACTTCTCTGCAAAATTGATAAGATCATGCTCCAGCCTGTTAGTTGATTTAAATTACTGTAGGATTTTCTGTTGTGGAAGGGATCTGACTAATGATTGTCTTGAAATTTCCTCAAAGCTGCTGCAAATGGACTAATTTCCTCTATGCTGATGCAAGAAGTCTTCACTGTGGTGAGAACAACCTCCGCAGTGACTGATATCAGATAAAATCTTCAAAAAACAAAAATGCACTGGAAAAGGTGCCAAAATACAAATACCAGTAACCAAAGTCCAAAATAGCACCCAGGAAGGAGAAACAGCAGTCCATGACCAAATAGTGAAAAACACTTCTTTAATATATAAAACACATAAATGCTTAACTTAAATCACCGCATTTTCGTCCTCAATACAAAGACTTCATCAGATGCAATGTATCCCATACTACCTTTCTTTTATAATCTCATCAATTATCTAATTAAAACCATTTCAAGCATCAATTTGTCCTTAAACTACTAAAAAATAAATAAATACATACTTTAATAGCATTTCTGATTAAATACTGATAATAAGTTAAAAATTTTGTATAAACCAGTGTAAGTAAATCTTATTATGTGCAAACCAGGTCTTTATAACAGCCATTAAAAAGAAAGGTAGTATGGGATACATTGCATCTGATGAACCACCTGTATTATTAATTCTTGTGCAAACCATAAATATACATTTTATAAAAAAACTAATATATAAGGGCTCTCTCTAGTGACCTATTAAAGTATGTATTAATTTATTTTTTAGTACTTAAGGACAAATCGATGCCAGCTGGTTGAATAAGACAGTGTCACAAACAAAATTTTATGCACTCTGACTCTTATATGATAAAATAATGTTGCTATAAACATAGAAATATATATTTAAATATTTACTAGCACATTCTTTATTGATGTATCTATCTATCTATCTATCTATCTATCTATCTATCTATCTATCCATCTCTCTTTCTTTCTTTCTCTATTTCTCTATATTCACAAGTGTTTGCCATAATATTGAAAGGTTACCTTACTGAATTCTAGCAGATCGGAAACAATAAATTGAAATCCTGGCATATCTAACAACATAATAGAGGAATTACACATTCAACAGAACACAAACCAAATCTTTCAGGATATAAAGGCATATAGAGAATAGCATTATGTGGGGGGCGTCACCCTTCCAGGCCCTTTACTTAAGTATACTAACTCCTTGACTGTACAACATCTGAGAAAGTGTAAACTCTGAGCACAGGTGGCTCTGTACTACAGAAAATTCCAGCAAAGATCTGTTAACAGGCAGCTCAAATCCCAAACAAGCTTCTAAGAATACTGACTACATACTCCAGCAGTACAATACTGTGATACAGTGGGTGCATACAAACAATGCTAACTGTTAATCTACTTAGCTAGGAAAAAAAGTGAGTGTTAATCAAGCTCATCAACTCAGGAAGTGACTCTGTAAATCCCCACATACTCAAACATCAAATAGAAAGCCAGTACAAACACAAAGTTTGTTTTCAAAACTGATCCTCAAAGTTGTCACTTTTGCTAATTCTCTTTCTTTTAATGTGGTCACCTTTGCTAATTCTCTTTCTTTATCAATGCCAGCACTTCACATATAATCTAACCAATACAACCACTATATCATACTGTGAAATATAAACACCTGTTGACCACACTGTAAATTGTACTCCCCACACACCTTCTACTTATATATAGCAACACTGAGATCACACAACAGTAGGGAAAGGGCAAATTCCCATTCTCCAGTGTACCATGATCTCTCACAAAATAATGCCAAGAGAGGCGTGGCCAAGATGCCAGTCAGATAGCAGCAGAAATCCATAGCTCTCCTTAGATTCTAATATCCTGACAAGAAATATACTTTCATTTTTAGAAAAATCTAACTAAAAGTATACTAAAAGTTAGATTAAAATAGACTCTTTATTATTTTCTAAAAAGTAATACATAGTCAAGAGAATTTTTTAATTATTCCTGTCAAGATGTTTTCTACCTGAGATCTTAACACAAGCAACTCGAAGAGCCCACACCAGGAGAATGCAGTGAAGAAAGAACTACATCTTATAATAACAAGCATCCAAGAACTGTCACTAAAAATGGACACATTTCAAAAGAAAATGGATATTATCAAACAAGAATGCAGTGAACAACTAGAATCTCTAAATGGAATAGTAAAAAAAAACAATCTGAACAGATTCTTGCCTTAGAGGAAACAGCAACAGACCTAGATACTAGAGTGACAGAAAATGAACATCACAATGAATTTCTTCTGACACAAAACACCAGGCTGACTGAGAAACTGGAAGACCTTGAAACTAGATCAAGGAGGAATAACATAAGAATATATGGAATTCCTGAGAAAGAAGAGGGTGCTAACATGATTCATTTCCTCAATAAGTGGTTTTCATCAGCACTAAATATGCCTGAATCCTTCTCTTTTGGAAGTGAGAGGGCTCATTGGTCCCTGGCAAATCCAGCTTCATCTCTGAGTTCATCTAACCCCAGGTCTATAATAACTAGATTTCTTTCCTTGCAAGACAATGACTTAGTGTTGAAATCAGCTTGGACTAATTCCCCTATCAAAATGGGTGAAAAAGTTATTCATTTTGACAATGACTACACCAATGCAGTCATATCCAGAAGAAAGGAGTGTGTTCCTCTAATTAAGTCCTTGAAAAAAGCCAATATTAAAGCTCAAATTCTTTTCCCTGCAAGAATAAAAATCACCTTGCCAGAGGGGGTGAAGATCTTTGATTCCCTACAAGAAGCAGTAGAATTTATCCAAAAGAAGAAAATACTGTCGGACATAGAAGAAATGGAATGGTCATCCCAGAGTTTGAAGAGACAGGCAACAAAAAATGGATGGTCTGTGAAGGAAGGAGCAAACAAAACTAAGAAACTAAAGGACAAATGAATAAATTCCTTCTAATTTTAAATGCTTTGTTTTATGAATCATAACATATTTGATTCTGGAAAGTCTCTATGATGTAAGTTAATGTGAATCATCTTTATTATTAACTTTCTCTTTTCCTTTCTATATCTATTTCTTCTAATTACATAGTACTGAGTATTTAACAAAATAATGCCAGCATTCTGCAATCATATGACTATTTGATCATTACCAGTGGCATTATGGATGTTCAATATTCTGAACTTTGGATCAGATTAGTGGTTCCCATCTATCTATCTATCTATCTATCTATCTATCTATCTATCTATCTATCTCTATCTATCTCTCTACCTATCTATGGTTCTGTGACATCTGACTGAATGTACTTTTGACTGAATCACAAATAATAGAAAAAATAGGCCAAAAGTCATTTGAATGTAAACTGTAAAAGTCTATAAATATTATTTATGTTGTCTTATTTGATGATGGGAGTTGTCAGGGAAGTATTGCTAGAATATTTTAAGTGGCTTGACAATGCCCAACATCATGTCGTACCACCAGATATGTAAATGTGTATGTTTGGATACCAGCACTGATTCATTCTGCGTACGGTGTTTTTTTTTTCTCCATGGGTATGTAACCATACAGTTACAGTATATAGGTAAGGTGGGAGGGTGCAGTGGAGCTAGCCACCTTGGAAAAAAGCTTTTTGTGGTATGTATGTTGTATAGAAGGTTTTTGATGAAATGGCTTAAAGGCTTTTCAATCAAATCTGCTTTCAGTCATTCATCTTTCATGGCCATTAATTTTTCTTTCAGCCAGATATACTTTTGATCAAATGATACAGAATCACACACACACACACACATATATATATATATATATATATATATATATATATATATATATATATGGTTTCACTTCATATACTCTAAATGCTGAAATCTCGAATTTCAGCATTTCGAGTCCATGAAGCCGAAACTTTAGAATAGCGAAAGTGCATAACCGTGAATGCAAATATGTTGAATCCACGCTTATGCAGTGATGCTACATTATGGGAAGTGGTTGTTTGGGATGTTTGTGTTCGGACTTTCAGGTGAGTGAATGTATGTGAGCATTTTTGTAACTTATGTGTATGTGTGATGTGTGTGTGTGTGTGTGTGTGTGTGTGTGTGTGTGTGTGTGTGTGTGTGTGTGTGTGTGTGTGTGTGTGTGTGTGTATCAGGATCCTGCAACATGTTGTGGAGGTAGGTGTCATATGCAAAATTATACATCAGGACCACCCCCTATTATGCAAGTTAAAGTATTCCAAATTCTCAAACTGCTCAACTTGCCCTGAGCAACTTTCTTGAGTTCATGAGTTATATTAATTCTACCACACACTTTCTATCTTTCACTTATAATGTTAGTAAGGACGTACTGAACTACCTGGATATATCAATACAGAAGGACTACTGTAATCACACCTTTAAATCCAAGGTATTTAGGAAAGCCACCTTTTCTAATTCATACCTTCATTTTGACAGTGGTCACCCATTTCACCAGAAGAAGGGCTTGGTTAAGGGGCAATTCATTCGTGCATCTAAGATGTCTAGCACTGATGAATATTTTCTTGAAGAAGTTGAGTTTTTAAAAAAACTTTTTTTAGAAAGAGGTTACCCTGCCTCCTTGGTTAAAAACATGGCCCAAGAAGTGACAGATAATAGACAAACCAAGTATTTTCCGCTGTTAGGTAGTGGCTTTCAGCAAGTTGAGCAGTTTGAGAATTTGGAATACTTTAACTTGCATAATAGTTTTATTCACACATTTTCACAGGATTCCCAACTGGTGGAACACACAGTGCTTAAACACTGGCCACTTTTGACGCTACATGATGACTTTAAAGGGATAATCCAGGAACGTCCCAAATTTGTGACTAGAAGGGATATTAACCTAAAAGAATTATTTGAAAGAAAGCATCTATCAGATTCAAGGCATTGTTCCACTAAACTTGGTACCTATAAATGTGGGGCATGCAAGCAGTGTTCCTTTATCATGAATTATAGTTCTTTTTATCTTCCATCTAGAAAATTTAGATTTGACGCTGACCGATATTACAACTGCGGAGCAAAAGGGGTGGTGTATTTAGGATTATGCACAGAATGTTGCAGTTTCTACATAGGGAAGACTGAGAGACCCCTTAGAAAAAGAATTTATGAACATCAATATGACATTACAAAAAAGAAGGACACTAATGCTTTTTTTAAACATCTTGCTTCTTGCCCTAACATGAAACTTAAGTTTATGGTTCTTGAACAGGTGACCCAGGATGCCAGAGGAGGTGACTGGGAAGCCCGCCTTGAATATAAAGAACTTTTATGGCAGCTTAGACTTAATGCTGCAAAATCCCCTGGTCTCAATGAGGCCATTAATATATCCAGTGTACTAAAGCTGAGAAGGGCTAGGCTATGATTTTCTTGTTACAATTAGTAAATGTCTTTTATCTTACATATTTGTGATTTTTATGCACACATTTGTACATCATTTTTAAATGATTTTTAAATGATTTTTTAGTGTTTTCACTATTTGAACTTTTATTCTGCATTTTCATATGCATACTTTTCATTCACTGAGTTCAGTTACTAATTAACTGCCTTCTTAAGTGGATGTTTGTTGAACTAATTAAGTACCATGTGATCAGATGCTTAAGTATTTAAACTTTTCAGTCACACTACTTTTTATCTTGAGAAAGCCAGGTATTTGCCTGGCGAAAGCGCTTGATTTATTGACCTTTTGTTGTTCAATAAAGCTGCACTTTGTGCTTTTTGGTTCGGTTCTTCCTGTCTGTGGATTATCTTTTATCTTATATATATATATATATATATATATGTCTGTCTAGTTTAGAAGATTGACTTTTCAGAATATCAAACTTCATATTGTCACAACCATATGATCAACATTCGGAAACTTCAAACTGCTTGTACTGAGATCCCGGTACAGTGGGGATCAGAGAATTTGCCTATTTCCCCACTGTAGTGCAATTTCAGAGTCGGTATATATAAGTAGCAGAGGTTGTGGAGTGTACAGGGGTGATTGCCCAACTGCAAAAACATTTTGTTGCTTTCTTTTTCAGTATTTCAGAATGTCAGTCATATAGCCTCGACCATATGAAGTTTGACATTCTGAAAAGTCAACCTTCCAGTAACCAGATCATAATCTTTATAATATGGTCTGCAAATATTGTTTAATTCATTAAGTAGTCTGACATTTTTTTCAGCATGGCTGTCCTCTGCAGTCCTAGCATAAAAGTTTTTTTTTTAACAAAAGTGTACCTGCAGTTTATACGCAAACTTTAGATGTGAAGTTGTTCTATCTCACCATTCATTCTTACAGATGGGTTCAGAGCCGATCCTTGTCTCTGAGTCAGCCTACTACAAAGCTCGAGGTCTTCAGATAGTTCGAGGCCAAGTCCCTATTCCATGATGCACCTAGAGTTACCTCAGATCTAGTTTGCCGCTGCAATAGATTGGAGGTTCTCTTGGGCCAGTAAAAACCTTATTTTTTCTTGAATACTGATAAAAATTTCTGATTTATATCTTTAGATACCTTTTCCTTAAAAGAAAGTGTTCACAAATCTCTTCCTGTTTTAAATCTTTATTAGTATTTTACATTATAGATGTGTGCTTAGAACCTTTCTGTCACAGCTTGTTATATTTAGTCTTTAGGGTATGAATAGTGACTTTTCTGTCACAGCTTTGAAATAATTAGTATTAGAGCTTAGATAAATAGATAGAGTGTGTGTAGTAGTAGTTTATATTGTAGTTGTGTGCCTTTATATAGTGACTTTTTCTGTCACAACTTTGATATATTTACTCTTTAGAGTTTAGATAAATAGTTTTGTTTGATATTTCTTGTTTGGGTGTGTCTAGTTTTTTACAGCACCCTATTGACATTGTGTGTTACAGTATGGCTGGCCATGATAAAGATAAAGACCTTAAATCAGGGTTTAAGAAATGTCCTAAATGTAGGCGGAAAATGTCTGTCACTGTCAGTCATGTGAATTGTGTTTATTGTTTGGGAGCATTGCATCTCCAGGAAAGCTGCTCCATCTGTCATTCTTTCTCTTCTATGGTTCTCCAGGAGAGAAAGAGAAAGTTGATTGACAGAGGTTTAGTTAAACCTTCCTTTCAAGAAGCTTTGAGTGACCAGGATGGATCCAGCACATCCTCAAAGTCTTCTAAGGCTTCTCCTTCTTCTGAGGTAAAGAAATCAAAAAAATCTTCGACGTTGGTTCCACAGACCTCGGAGCTGACCGTCTTGTCCTTTTGGAGCCGGTCCCCGGTTTTGGAACCGGTATCCGAAGTGCCTAAGTCTCCACTCCTGCAATCTGTACCTTCTCTATCCACTCATCTCGGTCTTTGATTAGCCTTTCCAATTTGGATGTGGATCGTGTGGTACAGAAGCTTTTACAGGCACTGGCCTTTGCTAAATTCTTATCGGCTCTGACCCAAACAGCTTTGGAACCGAAGACTCTTTTACCATCTACTACTCTTCCTCCTCTGAGCCATACCGGTCCTTCAGAGCCAGAGGAGTCGGACTTGATGATCGTTCAGCCTTTGGAGCCGACGCCTGCTCCAGTGTCTTTGGCTCCATTTACTCTGATGTCCTCAGCGCTGATCGAGGAATCTAGGAGCCGACACTCTCTGGTCAGGTCCAGGGAGGATAGTCAGACCGACTTGTCGGTTCCACCTCTGCCTCTCGTGGCTTCAGCTCGGATGAGCTCAGTTCCTACCTCTTGCTTGGAGCCCACTGTCCTGGTGCTGGGGGTATCGATGGTTTCCTCAGATCCGTCGGTCCCTTCTCATCAGAGCAGAGGTGCCTTTGAAGCCATGAGGAGAGTTATGTCTCCTAAGACATCTTTGACTTCAGGTCAGGCTACCTCCTCCCCAAAAGCGCCTGTGTCTGCTTCTGCTTCACAGATCCTTGCCAAGTGTAGAGACCCAGAGCCTCAGAAAGCCTCATTGGGTGGCCCCTGCTCTCCTAAGAGCTCGCCAGAAGTCCCCACTGATGAGGTTCCCAGGAAGAGAATCTATAAGAGGAAGCATTTAGACTCACCACAGGAATCCCTCACATCTGATACTGACTTGGATGAATCAGAAAGGTCCCCACAGTCCCCCTCTGAGGATATCTCATTTGCCGAGATATTAGAAATCCTTAGGCAGAGGAGTGACTGGTAGTCCACAAGCCCTACTGAAGAATCAGTTCTCCTGAAGGCTTTTGGGTCTCAGCCCTCCACCTCTTGGGTGTCTCCGCCCTTCGATGAGTCTCCAGACACCATGGAGCCTGTCACAGGAGGCCTAATAAATTTATTTCTGCCCCCCAGGGCAAATCTTTTCTTACTAAGGGTGTTTCAGTTGATGCTATAATTTCAGAAACGTCCTCCTCTATCCATCCTCCTAACAGAGATTCTAGGATCATGGATAGATATGGGAAGCGCACTTACAATTCAGCGACTTCTGCACTGCGTTCGCTCAACTATCTAACCCATTTTACTAGACTGCAAAGAGATCTCCTAAAAGAGCTCGGAGATACTCTTCAGGGTACAGTAGCTGCAGGAGCTTCAAATAAAGTTGCCTCCCAGCTTGCTACTCTCAACTCCATAGTAAACTCGTCAATGCGCCTCATTTCATATGCAGCTGATGGAGTGAGTAGGGCAGTGGGTACAGGAATTGCTCTTAGGAGGCATTCCTGGATGCGCTTGTGTTCCTTCATGGAGCCCTTTAAGTCATCCTTTGTAAATACCCCTTTTGATGGCTCATCTTTTTTCGGGCCCAAAGTTAAGGAAACTCTGACCAGGTGTGAGCAGGAAGGAAAGACTCTGTCTGCCATCGGAGTCCATTTTTCCACCCCTACCAGACCCTACCCCAAGAGTCAAAGGGGAGGAAAGATGTGGTTCTGCAAAGCCCAAGGAGCCTTTCAGGACACACGTGGCGAACCCCCTCCTGGGGCAGAGGAGGGGGCATTAATGGAAGACGTCACCCTCGTGGCAGAGGGGGTCCACAAAACCAGGGCGACAGAAATCAGTTCTTTGGGAAGCCCTACCAGCGCTCCTGAAAGGAGGCCCAACTGTCCTACTCTGGAGGGAGTCAGGGGTTGCTTATCTTTGTATACAGACTCCTGGCTCAAAATAACAAATGACAGCTGGGTACAAAGTATAATTTCCAGAGGATATTTCATTCCTTTCGCCACACTCCCTCCATTGACAAGAAAAAATCCTGGATGTTCCACCCAGTTAAAGGGAACAGGCAACAATAGAGGTCCGATCATTGTTAACAAAAAGAGTCATCCAACCAGTCCCAGCAGACCAGATAGGATCTGGAACTTACTCAAGATTCTTTTTAGTTCCAAAAACGACAGGGGACTGGAGACCCATATTGGACCTCAGCAGACTAAACTGATCTGTCAAGAAAGAGAAGTTCCAGATGGTCACGTTTCAGTCAATACTTCCCTTTTTAGGGAAAGACAATTGGATGTGCTCGATAGATCTTCAGGATGCGTACTACCACATAAAAATGGCCAGACCATCCAGGTATCACTGCCCTTTGGTCTCACTTCAGCCCCCCGAGTGTTCACCAAATGCATGGCAGTGGTCACGACTCACCTACGACGTTTAGAATTCCAGATGTTTCCATACCTAGATGATTGGTTCCTCACTGCCACCACCAAGCATCAACTCATACAAGCCAGGGACACTACTCTTTCACTCTGCAGTCAGCTGGGCATTACAATAAACTCAGGAAAATCTGCCTTGTCACCATTGTAACATACCATTTTTATTGGAGCAGAACTGGACAGCACCACCACCACTCTGAGACTTCCAGCAGAAAGAGTCTTACTACTCTGTCAGCAGGTCCAAAATATCATATCCAAACACAAGGATCCAGCATCAGAAGTACTAAAATTGTTAGGCATGATGGCAGCTGCAATATTAGCCATACCATTGGGTTGCATGCAGATACGGATTCTGCAATGGCTGTTGTTCACTCAGTAGTCTTACCAGGAGCTTCCAATGTCTCATCTTATAATGATCACAAACACATGCAAAAAGGATCTTCAGTGGTGGTTGACATCTCTTCATGTCACAATAGGTTGTCTTTTTGTTATACCCCCACCAGCGGCCACAGTGACCACGGACGCTTCCCTGATAGGGTGGGGGAGCATTTTCAGGGAAGAACAGCCCAAGGCACATTGACCGATCAAGCGACACATCTTCATATCAATGTCCTAGAGATGAGAGCAGTACGTTTAGCGTTGCAGTACTTCCAGGACTCTCTTCCTCTGGGTACATTTGCGATTCAGACAGACAACATGTCAGTGGTCTGGTACTTGAACAAACAAGGAGGAACCAGGTCCTACCCCCTTTGTCACAAGGCCCTAAGAGTATGGCAGTGGGCTACATCTACCCAGCGCTTTCTGTTAGCAATGCACATCCCGGGGAAATCCAATGTGATAGCAGACAAGCTGAGCAGAGCAATTTTGTTGCCTCATGAGTGGTCCCTCAAGAAAGAAATAGTGGACAGGATATTCCGCAGGTGGGGCCAGCCTTGCTGTGACCTTTTTGCCAACCACATGAACATGAAATGCAGAAGCTACTTTGCCCTGATTCCCCCTCTGGGAGAAACCCCAAGGGACAAACTCATACACGATTGGCCTCTGGGTCTCCTCTATGCATTCCCACCAATTATGTTGATACCCAAAGTACAAAAGAAAGCAAAAGCCCTGGGAAGGACCATCATTCTAATAGCCCCTCATTGGCCTCATCATATTTGGTTCCCCTTCCTTCGACTTCATCAATTGGAGGATCCTTGGATTCTGGACCCAGTTCCAGATCTTCTGAAGCACTCATCGAGGGAACTTCATCCCTTTCTTCAGTCCCTGAAGCTGACAGCTTGGCTGCTCCAATTCCCATCATAGCCAGGTTCCATAACCTTCTCATAAATCCTCTATGAGGAAGCTATACCTTAGCAAATGGAAAACATTTTCTATATGGGATTCCTTAAAACAACATTGATCCTTACCTAGCTCCTATGGCTTTTATTCTAGAGTTCTTGACCATGTTTTTCAACAAAGGAGCTGCAGCAGTAACAGTTTGGGTTCAACTTGCTGCTATCTCTAATTTTCACCTTGGATTTGAAGGATTGAACATAATGTCACACAAACTATCCAAAGCCTTTCTCAAAGGGACCTTTCATCTCAGACCAACTGTGAAATCTCCGTATACCCCATGGAATCTAAATGTTATGCTTTCTCGCATTATTCTCCCTCCATTCGAACCAGCTTCATCATGTGATTTTAAATATTTGTCATGGAAGACTATCTTTTTAGTAGCTTTCACTTCTGCACGCAGAGTGTCAGAGCTTCAAGTCTTGTCCATTAAGGCTCCTTATTTGATTTTCCATGCTGACAGAGTCTCACTTCGAACTGATCCCTTTTTTTTGCCTAAAGTTTGTACTGAAGCTAACCTTAACCAAATTATTGATTTACCAGTGTTCTACCCCAATCACTCCAACAACTTAGAGTATATGCTGCACAAGCTTGATGTTCATAGACAGCTCAGATTTTACTTGGATAGGACAAAAGACTTTAAAAAATCAGAACAGCTTTTCTGTTCCTTTTCAGATTCCAAAAGAGGTATGCCAGTGGCAAAAACAACTTTGTCTAGGTGGTTATCCGACTGTATCACATTTGCTTATTCAGCTGCTAATATGCCCTTACAACAAAAAATTAAGGCTCATTCTACCAGATCAGTGTCTACATTCTCTGCCTTTTCTGCTAGACTTCCTATAGATAACATTTGTACAGCAGCCACTTGGTCAAGATCTCATACCTTTATCACTCATTACAAAGTTGACAGGGCCTCCAGGGACAGGGCCGCTTTTGGGTCTACTCTCCTGAAAAACATACTCCCATGAGCCACCCGAGATAGATGGCGCTTGGGACGCTACCCATCTGTAAGAATGAATGGCGAGATAGAACAACTTCACATAAAGAAGTTATGTACTTACCATAATGTTCCATATGAGTTGTTCATCTCACCTTCATTCTTACTTCCCACCCTCCTACCCCCTCCAGGGTTTTTCGAAGACCGAGATGCTGGATTTTTCCTGGTTGCTCAACCCTTCTATAGCTTTCTCTTATAGAGTTATAGAATGACATATGGTATTATTATACTCAGCAAACAAGATCTGAGGTAACTCTAGGTACATCATGGGATAGGGACTTGGCCTTGAGCTATCTGAAGACCTCGAGCTTTGTAGTAGGCCAACTCAGAGCTGAGGATCGGCCCCAAACCCATCCGTAAGAATGAAGGTGAGATGAACAACTCACATGAAATGTTATGGTAAGCACATAACTTCTTTTTATCCATCACAGCTTCACAAAACTTGTGAACAGACAGTAGACAGCATCTTGATAGGAAGTAAAGGCATAGTTTTGTTATTTACACATTTTGTTTACTTCTGTTTTAATATTAACAGAGTACCCATACAGGCTCTTGAATTTTATACAACCTATAAAATAACAGTTTTCTAGCTGTTGCCCTTTGCAAAGCCTTCATTTTAGGGTCACTACAACTAAATATTTTATGTTTAGTTATTGCTGTCATTTTTTTCTGCAATTGCACCAACCTTGTCAGCTGTATTTAAATGGTGTAGCCTTTAAAGATTTATGGTTTAGAATGCATTATTACTGACAAAATAGCCAATATATCACATGCTTTGCTCCTATATTTTAGCAATAGTCCACAACTGGGTGTGGGTAATACAGGGTTTACCTGTGGTTGGTGCGGTTTGACAATGAAGGTAAAGCCCGAGTATTGCTATTATGCAGTGACATTATTTGAGAAAAAAAGATTCTTACCTTTTTTAAATAATATCATTGTATAGAAGCATGTTAGTTTTCTACTTCACAATACATGGGATAGAATGTATATTCTGCCACTTTTTTGTCTTGTCAGGAGTCAGGAATGTGCCTTCATCCCACTGTTTAGATGATGTTTACATGACTCCTGATTTCCCAGCAGTAAGTTGAATGTGTTTTTTTTTTTCCCCTATTTTTATAATATGTTGACTTTTTTTAATTATTTCTGACTTTGGGGACAGTGGAGGAAGCTTCCACCCTTCTAAGAATTTAGCTTGTTTTCTCCACTTTGTAGAATGGACAATATGGTGGCTGTAGCTATTTGTTTTAAGTGAGTACAGCTGACGGTACTTTTTATTATTAGTAGTGTTTAATTTACAAGGGCCAAACAGATAATGCTAGCCAATCAGTATGTGCATGATTTAGAAAATTAATGAATGTTCATTGTATAATTTTATGCAATCATGACTTCCAGTAACTTTTAATTAATTACAGAGTGGGAAACTTCAGAATGAAACGTTTTTAGAAGGCAATTTGTTAAAAATAACAATGGCCATTTTATATAGGCTACCCTTCAAAGGAACAGCTTATCAGAATAGTAACAAACACATATATTTGAAATCAACTATTCTATAAATAAATAAATATGTAAGTAAGTAAATAAACTCACAATTTATTCAATTTTGATGGGCAGGAACTGAATTCATGTTGGCATCTATATCCATTTAGTATCTCTAAGTAATTAAAGATTGCTCATGTATATTGCTCTGCAAAATAAAATAGAGTAAATCAGTATTAATACATTTCTAGGGTGCATTTCTTCAAATTTTCCAAGTCTGATGCTACAGCTGCAATTTATAATACAATGAATGCATGTTAATATAAAAATCTGCACTTTACACTAGAGTTTATTTATTTATTACATTTGTTTACCGGGAAGGTCCACTGGGCCTAGGTGAGCCCATTTTCAGTGGAGGCCCGGGGAGAAAAGCTCCACAATTAGCAAGTAGATACAAGTACTAATACATACCAGTGTTTGCAAAAATTATACAGTAGCAAGCTTGGGCATACACTTAATAAATATACAGTAACAAGCTTGAACATACACTTAATAAATATACAGTAACAAGCTTGAACATACACTTAATAAATATACAGTAACAAGCTTGAACATACACTTAATAAATATACAGTAACAAGCTTGAACATACACTTAATAAATATACAGTAACAAGCTTGAACATACACTTAATAAATATACAGTAACAAGCTTGAACATACACTTAATAAATATACAGTAACAAGCTTGAACATACACTTAATAAATATACAGTAACAAGCTTGGGCATACACTTAATAAATATACAGTAACAAGCTTGAACATACACTTAATAAATATACAGTAACAAGCTTGAACATACACTTAATAAATATACAGTAACAAGCTTGGGCATGCACTTAATAAATATACAGTAACAAGCTTGAACATACACTTAATAAATATAGAGTAACAAGCTTGGGCATACACTTAATAAATATACAGTAACAAGCTTGAACATACACTTAATAAATATACAGTAACAAGCTTGAACATACACTTAATAAATATACAGTAACAAGCTTGAACATACACTTAATAAATATACAGTAACAAGCTGGGCATACACTTAATAAATATACAGTAACAAGCTTGAACATACACTTAATAAATATACAGTAACAAGCTTGGGCATACACTTAATAAATATACAGTAACAAGCTTGAACATACACTTAATAAATATACAGTAACAAGCTTGAACATACACTTAATAAATATACAGTAACAAGCTTGAACATACACTTAATAAATATACAGTAACAAGCTTGGGCATACACTTAATAAATATACAGTAACAAGCTTGAACATACACTTAATAAATATACAGTAACAAGCTTGAACATACACTTAATAAATATACAGTAACAAGCTTGAACATACACTTAATAAATATACAGTAACAAGCTTGAACATACACTTAATAAATATACAGTAACAAGCTTGAACATACACTTAATAAATATACAGTAACAAGCTTGGGCATACACTTAATAAATATATAGTAACAAGCTTGAACATACACTTAATAAATATACAGTAACAAGCTTGGGCATACACTTAATAAATATACAGTAACAAGCTTGGGCATACACTTAATAAATATACAGTAACAAGCTTGGGCATACACTTAATAAATATACAGTAACAAGCTTGAACATACACTTAATAAATATACAGTAACAAGCTTGGGCATACTCTTAATAAATATACAGTAACAAGCTTGGGCATACACTTAATAAATATACAGTAACAAGCTTGGGCATACACTTAATAAATATACAGTAACAAGCTTGAACATACACTTAATAAATATACAGTAACAAGCTTGAACATACACTTAATAAATATACAGTAACAAGCTTGAACATACACTTAATAAATATACAGTAACAAGCTTGAACATACACTTAATAAATATACAGTAACAAGCTTGAACATACACTTAATAAATATACAGTAACAAGCTTGGGCATACACTTAATAAATATACAGTAACAAGCTTGGGCATACACTTAATAAATATACAGTAACAAGCTTGAACATACACTTAATAAATATACAGTAACAAGCTTGAACATACACTTAATAAATATACAGTAACAAGCTTGAACATACACTTAATAAATATACAGTAACAAGCTTGGGCATACACTTAATAAATATACAGTAACAAGCTTGGGCATACACTTAATAAATATACAGTAACAAGCTTGGGCATACACTTAATAAATATACAGTAACAAGCTTGGGCATACACTTAATAAATATACAGTAACAAGCTTGAACATACACTTAATAAATATACAGTAACAAGCTTGGGCATACACTTAATAAATATACAGTAACAAGCTTGGGCATACACTTAATAAATATACAGTAACAAGCTTGGGCATACACTTAATAAATATACAGTAACAAGCTTGGGCATACACTTAATAAATATACAGTAACAAGCTTGAACATACACTTAATAAATATACAGTAACAAGCTTGGGCATACACTTAATAAATATACAGTAACAAGCTTGAACATACACTTAATAAATATACAGTAACAAGCTTGGGCATACACTTAATAAATATACAGTAACAAGCTTGAACATACACTTAATAAATATACAGTAACAAGCTTGGGCATACACTTAATAAATATACAGTAACAAGCTTGGGCATACACTTAATAAATATACAGTAACAAGCTTGGGCATACACTTAATAAATATACAGTAACAAGCTTGGGCATACACTTAATAAATATACAGTAACAAGCTTGGGCATACACTTAATAAATATACAGTAACAAGCTTGAACATACACTTAATAAATATACAGTAACAAACTTGAACATACACTTAATAAATATACAGTAACAAGCTTGAACATACACTTAATAAATATACAGTAACAAGCTTGAACATACACTTAATAAATATACAGTAACAAGCTTGGGCATACACTTAATAAATATACAGTAACAAGCTTGGGCATACACTTAATAAATATACAGTAACAAGCTTGGGCATACACTTAATAAATATACAGTAACAAGCTTGGGCATACACTTAATAAATATACAGTAACAAGCTTGAACATACACTTAATAAATATACAGTAACAAGCTTGAACATACACTTAATAAATATACAGTAACAAGCTTGAACATACACTTAATAAATATACAGTAACAAGCTTGAACATACACTTAATAAATATACAGTAACAAGCTTTGGCATACACTCTGGTGCAAATAATAAATACATACCGGAGATAACCTGTATTATACAATAACAAGCTTGGACATGATATGAGCAAAAGCTTCAGATTATATATATATGCAAGAGAAAGTCAGTTTAGAGATTATAGATTGCTGAGGGTATACATATGTGATGACAGTTTTTGAGATATTTACTGTTAGAGATCTGAGGAGTGAGAAGAGGAATTGTCAAGACAGAGTGATGGTTCTGGTGGTTAGTAATGGAGGTGAGATGTAGACAGAAGAAAGTGAAAGATAGCCTGGAGTGAAGAAATGGTTATGGCAAGTGGGATTTGGCTGTAGAGAGTGTTAGTTGGCACACCAGCAAGCCATAGATAAGTGGGTTAAAGTAGGTGGAGCAGTGTTTAGTAAGAGTTATTTTGGCATGAGCATAGCCAGTCTGATAAGTGATGTTGTCTAAGGGACTTTTTAAAGAGAGCAGGATTACAGATGGAGGTGATTGAGGATGGGAGAGTGTTCCAAAGTTTAGACACAATAAAATAATAGAGCATTTAACCAGCTGGGTGATGGGTTTTTCTACTTTGAGCAGTGTTTTGTTTTCAGATCTGAGAGGTCTATTTGAGTGATACAAAGACAGCAGGGAGGAAAGAGAAGGGCAAGTTAATGGTTTATATATAATTTTATGTGCAGTAGTTAATGGCAGGTAGGTGAGATAATGCAGTAGTTCCAGCCAATTTAGTTGCCATTAGGATGAACAGTGATGTGCTGAGAATTTTGCATTTGCTGCACATTTGACAACCTTATTGTAACATGAGTCAAGTTTGGTTTTCAGAAAGGACTGGATGTTGGTGAGGATAGGGGCACCATATAGTAGAGATGGCAGAAGAAAAGATGAGGCTAGAGCTTTTTTTGCAGTGGGGTTGAGGAAATAGTTATGTCTATACAGGTTACCCAGTTTCTGGTGTGTTTTTTTAATGCTGCTGTGGATATGGAGATCGAATGTTAGGTTATCGTCAATGATAACACCTAAGAGTTTGATGCTAGAGACAACTTCTATGATAGTGTTGTTCTGGGAGTGGACAGAGAATTCATTCTTGTTAAGGGGGATGAATAATAGAAATTTAGTTTTGTTGGGGTTTAAACCCTGATGGTCATTTGACATCCAAGTTTCAGTAGAAGTAAAGGCTTATTGGGTTAGTAGTTGTAACTCAGTAGTGAGTTTGACAGTGTAGATGATTGTAGAATCATCTGCATATTAGATCATGGTGCCTTGAGTAAGTGTGTTATGGAAGTTATTTACGAATATGCTAAATATAAGAGGGCCTAATATGGATCCTTGAAGTACTCTTGTGCTTATGTTGAGGAAAGGTGAGTAGGACTGTTGCCATTTAGTGGATTTTTGTCTACCAGTGAGATAGTTTGAGAGCTAGTTCAGGGTTGGGGGTGAGGTACCTAAATTAGAGACTTTGGTGAGTAGAAAGGGATGGGATACAATATATAGGTTCATAGGTTCATAGGTTAGGTTCAAAGGCTTTTGAGAGGTCGAGGAAGAGTGAGGAGATTGTGAAGCCGGCATCCCGAGCCCTGTTTACTGTGTCCATAAAAGAGATGAGAGCTGTATTAGTACTGTGGTCTGGCCTAAAACCATGTTGGGTGGGGAAAAGAAGTCGGTTATTAACTAAATGGTTAAGAAGTTGGGTATGGACACATTTTTCTAATATTTTAGAGATGGGGTAGAGAATAGCAATGGGTCAGAAGTTGGAGATGTCAGAGTTATTGCCACCTTTATGGAGTGGGAGAACATATGATTTTTTTCCAGATATGTGGTATAAGGGATTCCTGAATTGATCTATTGAGGAGTAAACTGATGGGTTAAGCAATGGAGCTTGCAGATAGTTGTAAGAATTCAGCAGGTAGATTATCTGGAGCATTAGTGCAAGTTTTAAGTCAATGAAGGAGTTTTTTTATAGAGGAAGCTGTTATGGGTGAGAGAGAAAAGCTAGGTAGAGAGGAGGGTGTAACTGCGATGATGGTTGGTTTGGTGAGTTGGGGCTAGTAGGTGGGAAGGAGGTGGTAAGCTTTTCTATGGTGTCAATGAAGTACGAGTTAAAGATAGAGGCTATCTCAGAGGGTGTTTTATCAGGGTGTAGGTGTGGGTTGTTGTTAAGCCTGGGTGAAGTAGGGAATTGATTGCTCCCCAATATTTCTTTGGGTTTAACTTATGCTGGTGCTGGAGATTATAGAAGTGTTTTTTATCTTTAATGACTAGTTGCTTTGGCTGATTTTGTAGCTGTTTGTATAGAGTGAAGCCAGAAGGATTTCTGTATTTTTGCCAGGCTTTCCAAACTTTGTCTCTAGCTGACATGATTTGCTTTGTGGGTTTGGTGAGCCAGCTGGCATGATTAGTCCTGACTCTTTTTAGTCGCAGTAGGGCCAAACTATTTAAGATCTTGAGGAATGTTAAATTGAAGAATTCAACTGCATCATCTAGAGGGAGAGATTTTAATGTTGTCCAACTGATACTTTGCAAAATTTCATTAAAGGTGTCAGGTGCGAAGTGAGATAAGTCTCTGGTTTCTTTGAACTGATGATTACTTAGAGCTGAGGTGGTTTTATGTATTACAAGGGCTGGTAACTGGTCATTAATACTATTTGGTAGAGTGCCAGAAGTGGAAATCTTATTACGGTTGGATACTGGGATCTAATCCAGAAGTGACCCTTTGTCGTTTTTGTTGCTGGGTCTTGTTATGTCAGTGATCAGCTGGGTAACATTATATAGGTTAATGTTGGTGGGGGTCGGGTTAGTGATATCCAGCCAATTAACGTTAATGTTGTGACAAACCAAAATGCTCCCAGCCCAGCTAGCTGGAATTTTGTAAATAATTATATGTCACTTGAAAATATTAATATGATGTATATAGAAATGTGACATTGCCAGCCCAGCTATTTAGAATTTTGTAAATAATCATATGTCATTTGTGAATATTAATATGATCCATAGGTTTGTCTTACAAATGTAAGAGAACTATCTGTTATATGTATATTAAACTACTGGTGCAGAAGTGTGTGTTGAACTGTATGTTATGTACTGAGCTTCAATAATGTAACCTACTGGAAAAGAACAGAGTTAACTTGCAAACTCTAAGAAAATAAATGAATTGTTTTATGATTGTGTTTATCACCCAGTTTCATTGAAAGAGACAGGATGTCTACAGCTAGAGGTTTCTTTCTATTATCTCGAAACAGAAATAATTACTAGGTTTGGAATGTAAGGTGTTTTATTGCTCTGTGCTGTGACTTCCTAGTAGCTGCACATCTGAGAGATAAGTATTTTTCACAGAGAAATGTTAACTTCTGATGTAGAACAAAATTTTTCCAAATGACAAAACCAGTAATATATCCTTTAATAAAAGCACAAAAAACCTCTCTAGCGCCTCGGCATAAAAGCCTTCCAGGAGATCCTGGAAGGCTTTTATGCCGAGGCACTAGAGAGGTTTTTTTGTGCTTTTATTAAAGGATATATTACTGGTTTTGTCGTTTGGAAAAATGTTAACTTCTGTTGGTATCTGTTAGCCTGGAAACTGAAGACAGGTGACAAATAGTGATGTCATCTAGCTGACCCAGCAGTAATATTTTGATATTAATTTGGGAACTCTCTCAGAGACTGTGCATTTTGTATTTGTCTTTGGACCTGGAAACATCATCTTATTAGCACTTGCCTTGGTAATAGTAATTAACTAGATTACAGTGATATGAATATAGTAAGATTAGTTTAGATGTTTTCTGTATTTATTTGAGACTGTCCTGCAATGTTGTTTTAAAATATTCCCTGTGATTCTGAACTCTGTAGTCACTGTGCTGAGTTATTGAATATTGTCTTCTTCTTTTATTATTTATTATTAAATATATTTAAACCCTTTAATTGTGGCTGGTGTGTTTAGATATATTCAAGCTCTTAGAGTACTTGGATATGTATTTAGTGACACTGCAAAGGCCACTCCTAAACAGCCTTGGTCACACTTACCATTTGGATAATAGTAACATTACACAGTAGGATTGGACACCCTTTGATAAGGGCCTTATAGTAGCTGATAAGTAAGGGTGGCTGGTGGCAGCTGGTACTACCTTATAGTCAGGGCAGAAGGGGGCATAGCTAGTAAACCTGTGCCAGGCTTTCTCAAGTGTGTGTGTGTGTGTGTGTGTGTGTGTGTGTGTGTGTGTGTGTGTGCATGTGTATGTATGTGTGTATATTGCAATCAAATCTCAAAGTGTGCGTGTCAGCTACTTGGGCAGGGACACGAAGCACTGGCTGAACAGACAGGGTGCTGGAAGTCTTAGCTTGGCCACTAGGCTGAGATCTTAACCCTATAGTTGTGCCAGTGGGGAGTCTTACTGTGGACCTGGAGAAAGAGAAATAAGCCAGCCCCAGACTGACTGTGTTTTCTGTGTGCTCTTAAGGGAAATTGTACTTTATTGTGTGTGTACTTGTCATCCTCCCAATGTACACCGTCCCTCACTGGTACTAGTGGTGATGATTGAGGCTCCTTGATTACTGGGCCAGTGCAGGGGCATCACAAACGTCCCCTAAGATGATAGTTTCATTATTAATATTGTTAGATGCCCAGACAAGAATATCTTCTAGAATAGGGATGTTATTACCTGGGAGAATGTACAAGACCATGATGCAGAGGCTTTTACAATTATTTAGTTTTAAGAAAGCTACTAGGAGCTCAGCTGTGGAGAACTGTGAAATGGGTTTAGTATATGGGGCTACAGTAAAGGCATTGGGGCAAATCAAGATGACTCCTCTATCTTTTCTATGTAGTCTGTCAGTTCTAAGACAAGTAGAGTTTATTACATAGGCGGTCTGCATTCCTATCTATAATTACCAAGGCCAAATGTGAGCCAGCGGCAGGTCTGCTGGCTCCGGAAAGTTAAGGAATTTGGCCTTTTAGCTATATCTGTATACTCATAGTGCATCTGTGGGGCAGAGTGGAGCTATGGGTTGGGGGCTGCCTGAAATGGTATTGACTGTTTAATATGTACGGGGTGTGTTGACGTTTTGCACATGAATGTTTGCGGCTTGTCTATCGGCCTTTAGCTATTGTGTTCCAGCAGTCAGTAATTGTGGAGAGCCGGGTGTAAAGGTAATCAAAGAGTTGTAATTGTGTTTTGCATTTTCACCTACATAGTTTATTACAAATATTCCACTATCTGGATGCTAAAGACCTAGACATCAGTTTATGTATTATTTTTCTTACTATGTTATGACAAATGTATACTGAGTTATGAAGTAGGACCTGAAAGAGGAGGAATATTATGGATGCAGAAACATTGGAACTTTCAGCCTGTGTAAAAAAAAGATACAAATCACCACCACCCTTTAGTTTTGTTGCTAGACATATAGCATAAACACAAGGAAATTTAAAAGGTTAAATTGTTTCTACTCTTTAGACTACCTGGGGAATGCTTCAAATATTAAAGTTTTGGATTACTGCAGTAGATGTCGTCTTCTAGTTGTGGTATACATACAAATAAAATGTGGCTTTAGGAACACTTGTGGCTTGTTTGAAGCAGCAAATATGAATTAATAAAGATGGGTAGTTTTTGTTTTATTACAATCCCTTCTCATGGCAACCCTGGGGTTGTGCATCTGTGATGGTGTGACATCTCCATTGTGCCCCTGTATCACTTCTGTCCATGTAGCAGCAACACTAAAAACAGGATAACCCTCCAGTTGGGTTTATCAGTCCACCATTAGCTGTAGAGACTGAGTTTCAAAGAAGGCAAATGACTAGATTCTCCATAGCCACTTACAGAAGTAACTGTTTTGCTTCAGTAGAGGAGGTGCTAACCCTATACCTTTTGCTGTTTCTGTTTAGGCTACCACCTTCTTTTAGGCATGAACTAGGGACATTTCCAATCTCCCTCCAAAGGTGGTGATATTTCACAACTTGCTCCAACTGCTTACTCTAGCTGCTGTTATACATCCCATCATCCACTAACTTGTAGCCTGTCCTTGTTGGTGTGTTACCCAGTCCCCCCCCCTCTCAAAGAGGTTATCTGGAAAAGCCTCATAATTTCTGTGTTTACCCACACCACTGTCTGCAGCACATAACCAAGCTCTACTCAGACTTGAGTTGTTTCCATCAGGGTTGGAGATTTATCCTTCTCTGACAATGGAACTGGCAGAATGAGTTGTCTCTAACTATTTAATGCGTTATCTGAACTTACCACCTCTTTATTTTTATTTTCAATGTACTTTGTTCCTTTCTTGGCTACATTTTGCAATTTGTATGCACAATGATTTATTACCCTATTTTGTACCTTTGTGGGCTCTTCTGGACAATTAACTTGTCATGATGAAGGGACTTGTGTATTTCAGTGACCCCATGAGCTGTACCATTTAGGGTCATCTAAGATGGGCAGGCAATGCCAGAGAGATCGGATAACATATGGTCTACTGGAGAAGGTAATGGCAGGTCGCTCCAGTATTTTTTAGGAAAACCCCATGGACAAGAGCAACCAGAAGCAGGTTGAAATTACATTGGAAGATAAGACTCTAAAGTGTAAAGGTGTCCAACATATTACTGGGAAAGAGTGGAAAACAAATACAGTAGTTTATTATTTATTTATTTGTTTACTGGGAAAGTCCAACTGGGCCACAAAGAACCAGTTTTCAGTGGAGACCTCGAGAGAATACTCCAAATACAAAAACATTTAAAGTAGAACAAAGTAAAATAATTGGTAGTTTTATATATATATATATATATATATATATATATATATATATATATGAGTTTTCACTTAACAGGAACTAAATAAAATACAGTAAAACAGTAGCACAAATATAAGAAAAGATTACCTACTTAGGATAAGTATAGAAAATTTTACATAACATATAGTATCTATACCAGTTATGGCATAAAGAATTTATGAAAGTCATAAGTAGGAAAAGAAGTAAGTAGCTTATAATTTAGATTGGAAAGTAGTAGAGTGAACATATATGAAGGGAGGTGGAAAAGAGAAAAATAAAACTGAAGTGGACAAAGTAAACAGAGCTAAGAGCAGGAGAGAGGAGGAGAGAGTTGAGACTTTTGTTGTGTCTTTCGGCTTTTCCCAGTTAGGGGTCGCCACAGCGGAACTCCAGTCCGCTAATGATTGGCAGTAGATTTTTTGTGAATGCCGAGGTGCCAGCTCAACGTTCAACCAAGGCATGCCCATTTACGCATGTCTTTCAAACGCCCACCCAACCGCGGGGAGGACATGCAGATTCCACACAGAAGGCACTCCCCGCACTCCAGCCGAAAATCGAACGGGAGAACCTCTTGCTGTGAGGCAACAACGCTACCACTGCACCATCACGGATGACAGAGTTGAGACTAAAAGGGAAAAATAAGGTGATTAAGGAAGACATAGTTTATAGTTGAAAAGAAAGAAGGTGGAGTGGTATTGAAATGGCTAGAAATTAGCTTGGAGTTGAGAAGAAGCATATCCTAGATTTAGATAGGTATTTGAGATCTGTATATTTTGGACAGATAGTGAGGAGAGGTTTATGAAGTTTTTTGAATATATCTCTAATAGTACTGAGTTCTTGAGATTTACCTGCAAGATAGGTTATGACAATATTGACTATTTGGATGTTAATATTAGAAAGAGTGAAAATGGTTTTGAATCAAAGGTTTACAGGAAGGAGACGTATTGTAATTAATTTCTACATTTTTCCAAGTCCCATCCTTATTTTCAGAAGAAAGGTATAGTGAAGGGTCAATATGTCTGTGGTAATCGAATTACCTCTGAGGATAAAGATTTCTATTATGAGCGTGACTTGTTGAAGTGTATGTTTCTGGAAAGAGGATACCCAGAGATTTTAGTTAAGGAAATTCAGGAGGAGGTGTTACAGCATAGGAAAGGAAGATTTACACCAGTTTTACGTTCTACTGACATAAATACAAAGGAAGGGGGAATGTGCAATGGGGATGATGACACATATGGGAATGCTTTTATTGTGGACTATAGTGGAGACTCCCATGTTATTGGAGACATTGTCCAAAGGGAATGGGATAGGTTCTCTAAGTTTTAGATTTGAACTTAAAATTTGATGCTCCATTAAAGTTTATGTTTACTGTGACTGTATTCATTGTGTTTGCTGTGGAACCCATTAAAAACGTCTTGGTGGTGGATACAGCTTATCGGTGATTTTTTTTTGTTTACTGGTTTGGACTTGGGCACCTCATCCTCTTGGACTTGCTTTTGTAAATCTTAAGGATAATGGGAGGGTGTTCCAGATTTTAGCTATAGAGAAGGAGTACAGGTTTTGTCCGACTGATTTCATTGGACGATGTTATAGAAGCTGTTTGTTTTCTGACCTAAGAGATCTGTTTGGTATGTAGGAGGAGAAGATAGTATTTAAGGCTGGACAGGCTATGGGTCTATGAATGATGTTATGTGCTGTGATTTCTGGATGAAGGTAAGGTAAAGTGGAAGTTCAAGCCAATTAAGTGTGTGGTGGGCTATGCAGTGATGTGAGGAGTATTTTGCATTGGTGGCAAACTTGGCAATTCTGTTGTAGCAAGATTCGAGCTTTGATTTTAAGTAGGTTTGTAGACTGTTGAAAAGTGGGTCTCCATATAAGAGACAGGGTAGAAGGTAGGTATCAGTTAGACTGTGTTTAGTTTATGTGTCTAGGAAGTTTTTGTGACAATAGAGTTCCAGTTTTTGGTGAGTTTTCTTAATATTATTATATATAGGCAAGTCAAACTTAAAGTGTTCATCAATAATGATGCCTAGTAGTTTTGTGTAAGAGACATATTCTATTTTTGTGTTGTTTTGATAGAGAATAGTACATTTTTTTTATTTAGAGTATATGTTTTGCAGGTGAAGAGCCTAAGTTTAGTTTTCATGGGATTCAGAAGTAGATGATTATTAGAAAGCCAGGTCTCAACAGAGGTAAATGGAGTTTGGGTAATTTGTTGAAGGTGTGGCATGGAATCAGATGAACAGATTACTGCAGAATCATCAGCATACTGTATTAGTGTACTCTGTTGGGAAGCAGTTAGTACAAATGCTAAATAAGAGGGGGGGGGCCAAGAAAAGATCCTTGAGGAACTCCAGTAGCGATTTCTTGAAAATAAGAGAAGGCGTCTAACCATCTGACTGCCTGCTGCTATTAGAGAGATAACTGGAAAACCAGCTGCTGGTGGAAGGGGATAATCCAAGTTTTATGAGTTTTAGTAGAGTATCAAAAACCTAAGATAGGTCAAGGAACAAAGAGGATACAAGTTTACCTGAGTCACGAGCTTAATAAAGTGTACTGTGTCAGTGAAAGATAATAAGGCTGTATTAGTGCTGTGTCCAGGTCTAAATCCATGCTGTGTAGGAGTGAATAGCTGATTGTCAAGGAGGTAATGGAGCAGTTGTGAATGGATGTTTTTCTCAAGATGCTTAGAGAGAGGTGACAGAAGAGCAATGGGTCAATAGTTGGACAATTCAATGGAGTTGCCTCCTTTGTGTAATGGTATAATGAAGGATTTTTTTCCACAGAGTTGGGACATAAGATTCTGCAACAGATCTATTGATAAGAATGGATATAGGATATGCAATGGAAGCAGCTGCCCTCTTAAGATATTGTACAGGAAGGTAGTCAGGAGAGTTAGTGCCAGTTTTCAGTTTGAGGAGTTGCTTTTTAACTTTGTTACTGGGAACTGGTTGTAGAGAAAAAGTTGGTGAGGTACAGGAAGTAGTGGAGTGGAAGAGTAAAGATGGGTCAAGTGGAGAAAGAGAAAGCAAAGAGTTATTAGAGGTGGAATGTGATGCTGGTAAGCCATGCGTGGTAGTGGGAAGAGGCAATATTTTGTATGCATTGAATGGCTTTACTGGAAAGGCTCACCCAGACTCTCCTACATTTTTCTGTGAGAGAAAGGTTAGTTTGTGTTTTATTTCTTGTATTTTGTATTACTTTATTGCCTTTTTCTATTTTGCTGTTTTATCGAGCTGTAAACATCGAAACCACTAAATAGCAAAGACACGGAACAGTATTTTTTTTTCCCAGGGAAAATAAATCACTGGACTGTTTTTGGGACTTTGTCATTTCCTCCACTATGGTGTGATCTTTGAGTTAGTATATTTAAGTGGGGGGGGCACTGCCCCCACATCAGGGGGTGTGGTGGGCAAAGCCCCCCCACTTTATTTTGTGATTGCAGTTGTTTTTTTTTTTTTTTTTGCATGTTTTCCCTATTTAGTGGTTTCAATGTTTACAGCTTGATAAGAGCGTTCACTCTTTTAAACATTTGAGCTTGTAATATAGACCCATAAGGAAACAGCTCCAGTACTTAGTAATAATGACCATCCCTCCTGGCATGTCTAAAGGCAGTACCCTGTGCTTTCTCCTGTTAACCTGGTGAACTTGGCATTCTGAGGCAGTGTAGCAACTGCCTCATGTACACATACAACCCTCTCCTCTTACCGCTCAATACTCAGACTTGTGAAAGATGCACTTATATATCCAAATTGGGAAGCCATGCACTCTCAAGCCAAGACCGGAATAGCTGGTCAAGAGGAGAAGGTCAAAACCTACACCACACCACATGCAACACATAGCCCTCCAGAACACCCACCATCACAGCTCTCACATAAAAACAGAAAGCACACACCCAGCTGTCATTCTAAGGGGATCCAGTATCTGTCTGCTTGGGATGACATGATTGACAGACCTCGATGCTTTGCCAGAGATGGCCTGCATCTGTCACTCCTGGGTTTCTGGATACTGGCTAAGGCTCTTGCCACCCCTATAGTGCCTTTTTTAGGGGATGTTCCAAAGACCAAATTCTCACTGTAATAGCTATAAATAAATGCAATCTCAGGGTCATGCTGCTGACTGCTAGAAGTCTAAATCTCAAGATACACTTGCTCGAAGCATTTCTCAAAATGAAGAACATCGACATTTGTGGTGTAACGAAAACCTGGTTTAAAGCAGCAGAAAGCACCCCTGCACTACCAGGCTATAACTCTTTCCACACTTTTCGGCCCCAGACCATGGACCGAAGCTCCAAAGGTGGTGGTGTCTCCGTATTCATAAAGGATATGCACACCTCTAGACTAGTAGCCCAGCATAATGCATCTGAGATACTTCAGCTACAACTAACATTGGGTAAGACAGCGCTTCAGGTTGTAACCTGCTATAGGTCCCCAACCATGTCCCAAAACTCTCACTCCATGTTCCTAAGCACCCTGGAAACTATTAAGGCCCAACCCAACACACTCATACTAGGCGACTTCAACTAACCCTTCATCAAATGGGAAAACTACTCATGCAGCAATGCACTGGCCCAACGCTTCCTGGAATTCATGAATTCCAATGCCCTGGACCAGCTCATTCATACCCCCACTAGAGGAAGCAACATCCTTGACCTGGTTATTACTAACATGGGCAATCATTGATCTACACCACTAGTCAATTCCTCCCTGGTTAGATCCGACCACAAACTAATCACCATGGAAATCCACATCTCATCCACACCCCCCACAAAGGTAACCACCATGAAAAACTTCTCCAAAGCTGACTTTGGGCTCCTAAAAACAGAGGTGGCTAACTTCACAACACCCATGTCAATTGAAAATAGATGCATGACTGCCGAATCATACACCAATGCACTGTACGAGCATGTACATAAATGCACGGAACTAACCATATCCAACAGAACCAAGACACTCTCCTCCAAAAAAAGGAAGCCAATCTGGTGATTCCCTACCATTAATAAACTCTGCAACAGAAGGAAGAAACTGTTTCAGAAAAAGGTGAAGTCCCAAGACTGGAAAATCTCCCTTATTAGCCTTAACAAAAAGTTGAGATCCCTCATCAAAACCTCTAAAGCCAACTATGAAGGCAGCATTGTGGCAGACACTAAAAACAACCACAAAGTCTTCTATAGTTATACCAATAATCTCCACGGCAATACTCAGGTTTGCTCTACGTTACTGCACAATGGTACCTCCTATACTGATCCAACTGATACTGCCAACATATTGGCCGACAGATTCAGTGCCAACTTTCCCCCCCAAAGGACCACAATACCAGAGGAATGCCAGGCACCCAGCATTACTGCAGCACAGGTTAAATTTGCTTTGTCCAAGGCCAAGAATACAGCTTCCATGGGACCCAACAATATCCCTGGATGTGTTCTACATGAACTACAAAGTGAACTGGCACCACATCTGTGTGCCCTTTACAATCACAGCCTCACCTCAGGCTTTGTCCTTACCGAATGGCGCACTGTTACAGTCATCCCTCTCCATAAAGGGGGAGCGACTACAGACCCTGGGAATTATCGCCCAATTAGCTTGACGAGTCTGATATGTAAGGCTATGGAGTGCATCATCATGGACCTAATTAACAAAGATATAGGGACTCTCCAAACTCTAGATCCCACACAATTTGGTTTTGTGAAAGGTAGATCATGCCTGCTCTACCTGGTTGACTTCTTTGAGTCAGTCACTAGAACTGTGGATGAGGGCAAGGCAGTTCATACAGCCTACCTCGATCTGGCCAAGGCCTTTGATATAACTTCCCACTCAGGAATTATTAATAAACTCACCAAACTAGGCATCAGCCCCTATATCACTAGGTGGGTTGCAAATTGGCTCACAGTTAGAACCCACAGTGTGAAAGTAGCAGACTCCAAGTCAGACTGCCGACCAGTCACCAGTGGAGTCCCACAGGGATCAGTCCTGGGTCCTCTCCTGTTTAGAATCTACTTCTCAGACGTCCAGGCCAACACAGAGGGACTCTGGGTGACCACGTTTGCAGACAATTGCAAGCTGGGAGCCAGTATTAACTCCCCAAGTGATGTAGACATCCTAGAGAAAGTCCTCACTGAGATCAATGACTGGTGTTGAAACCATGGCCTTAAGTTTAAGCTTAAGGCAAACAAAATGCGTCATCATCCCCTTTGGGAAGAAAACTCAGTTCCCACTAATTAACACATCGATGGGAGCCCACTGAACACTGATGCTGTTTGGGGGCACAGGTTGACGGCAACCTCTCCTTCAACCACCACATTGCCACTGTGGTCAGAAAGTCCTTCTATGTGGCACATCTCATTATCAAGGGTTTTGCATCCCAGAAGAAAAAGGTAATCATCTCTCTCTACTCTTCCCTGGTTAGGCCAATCATCAAGCATAATGCCCCATTTAGCATGTACCTCACTAGACACATACAACATCTGGAAAGGCCACAAAAGTACCTCACGAAGAGGATTCTAAGCCTTAAACACATGTCCTACATGGACAGACTCATAAACTCCAGCTATTTTCTGTCGCATATCGTCTACTAAGAGGCAATCTCTGCTTGACTTACAAAGCCATGTCTGACCCAGCTCTGTTAGAAATGCTACATCTAAAGAAATCCCAATCCCTCTGCACCACACACTTCAGAGATCTCAACCTCATTACCACAATCAACAGAGCTTGCTGGAGGGGCAGGTTCATAACCCAGAAACTGCCCATGCTCTGGAACAGGCTTCCCATACATGCCAAGCAGAGCACCTCACTGGCCCTCTTCAAGAGAAATCTTGATGAGTGGATGGGAAATAGAAAGTTCACCCTGGGGATCACTGCAGTGGCTCTACTTGATAGAGGCACTGGGAACTAAAGTCGGGTGGCACAATGCCAGGGCACTTCTACGGGCTAGGCTTGTAAAGGCTCCAGGACCATTAGCCTAGTACACACCTATGATCCTACAAAGTGGTTATTAAAGATGTTAGCTATTTGTCTGTTAGTTTTATGTGGATGGGAGTTAGGGTTAATATTTTTTTGCCAATGGATTAAAGCTGAAAGGGAATGCATCTCTTGAGGTGCTCAGAGATGAAGAAAAAGTCCAGTGCTGCAAAGATTTATACACCATTGGAACTTGAATGTAAGAACTACAAATCAAGGTAAATTTAATGAGGTTAAGGTTGAGATTATTCGAATAAACATTGACCACTTGAGAATTAGTGAAGTAAAATGGATAGGAGTGACATTTTGCATCATATTATCACCAGATTTTCTACTGTGGACAAGAATCTTATAGAAGAAATGGATTGGCCTTCATAGTTAATAAAAGGGTGACAAAATCAGTTCTCTGATACAACACAACAAATGATACAATGATCTCGATCAGACTACAGTGCAATCCATTCAACGTTAAAGTGCTACATTACAGTGGTAGAGCTAAGCTGAAAATAAACAATCAAACAATAAAAAAATGATATTAGATTCATCATGTGTGATTGGAATGGGGGCAGGTTTGGACTTGGATTACAAAATTAAGTGAGACGCAGGGCCGGATTCCAAAACAAAGTTGCAGACATTGCAGTGCGCCGAAAGAAGACATTGGCATGTTAGTGATCAACGCAATTCCTTAATGAAGGTGACATGAAGCACAAGTAATTATTTATTCATTGTTGGATAATTTCAGACTCTGTGCATGCCCACCAGATTCCAAATTACAATGGCTACACCTAATGCAGTTAAAATGAATCAGAGTACTGTGCCAGCACTTTAAGAAAAGCACTCGGCAAAAAACATTTGTGCTGCAATGTAACTTTTAATATTGACTGGGGTTTATGTAGCAATCCTGCAGATTCTGCAAATATTAATTTAATAAAAAATAAGCATGCATTTAATATATTAGAGCAGTCTGGGGTTCTACAAGTAATAACAGAGGATGATCTGCCAGTGCATCCCAGAAGACAGCAAGGCGCAGAGCTAGCGTACAGTTAAACCAGCTCTCTGACCAGTAAATCATCAATAGATACAGGTAAGGCAGAGAGCTGATGCAGGTGGTATGCACCCCACATGTCTGCATGTAGTTTGCAGGGTAATCCAGTACAGCTAGAAACTAAAGTGTGTCTTAGTCTGGGAGTACTGGCCTCTGGGACATTTCAGTGGCATATAGGTGATACAGTATGAGTTTCCCAGACAGCATCCAGTTGCATTATAGGACAGTTTCTGGCAGTAATGTGCAGTAAAGTGAATGAATGCATCTACTTCCAAGAGACAGCCAGGGAATGCAGAACTGCCAAAGAACAGGTCTATGCTATTGCTAATTTCACCCATGTACTCATGCAATTGACTGTACCCACATCCCAATAAATCGTGACTGGTACCAGATGCTGAATGGTGCATTAATAGAAAGGGGTGGCCATAGCTCAACTGTCAGGTTGTTTGCTCTGCAGATGGCCTCATTACTAATATAATGGCAACATACCCTGGTAGTGTGCATGATACAGCAATTTGGAGGGGAAGTGGTCTGAGGGCCATCTTTGAACATGGTGAAATACCTAAGGGGCTACTGCTTGGTAAATACAGGGTCATAGTTATGATGCAGGAAGAATCCATACTTTCCCACATTAAGCAGGTGGACTAAATTTGTATGTTTCCCTCCTAATAACAGGTGATGTGGTTATCCACAGTATGCTTGGTTAATGATGCCAAAGAGAGCCCCATTGGCACCTGCTAAGGATGCATACAAGAGAGTGCACACCATGATATGGAACACCACTGAGCATATGTTTGGTATGCTCAAAGCACGATTCAAATATCTGGAAACATCCAGGGATGCACTCCAATACAGACCTGAAAAGGCATCAAAGATGGTCACCTTGTGTGACATACCACACAACGACAACACGATAACAGCAAAACATGGTGGCCTGCCAGCAGCAGGTGTGAGTGACCTACCCCAAGAACCTCATATGTCTGATATGTTGCTATTAGAGGCAACAGAGAGTGATAAAGAGGGCACAAGAGTGAGAAGAAATAGGAGTGGGCAATGGAAGCTTGAGCCAAATGTACTAGTTCAAATAACACGGCATTCTGTCACTCAAAACGTTGGATCATGGCAAGCCACATGTACAGAAGTACACAGACAAACAGTGATGTTCACAGAGCACTGCCCCAGTATGGCAGCACAGAACACAGCTACTGATTCTACTGAATTAGGCTCAGTAGTTGTCTGCATTGCACATCATACATATCCTAACCACAATATACAACTGCAAAACATTTGTAATTGCAGACATATAATGTAGGAATGAAAATAGCTGAACAGCTATAGTAGAACATAAACAGTACGACAAGGTAATGCAAGGTACATCACCAAACCCAACCACACTGTTACGTATGTGTCACACCCGAGGTATGCACAACAGAAGGAAATGTTAGCCTGTTTGAATGTCAACAGTAAAAAAATTAATGGTGGAATCCACCTGTATAACATATATTAAATTAAACAATATACTACTGTGTCTATGCTGGAAATTGACTACAATCCACATAGTCTATATGCAGGTTTAGTGCCAAAACACTGTCATGCATCACATATGACACAAGTATGTATAAAATTATTTTGCAACACAGTATGCAAAAACATCATCTGTAATAATGACAACATGCTGAATAATGACAGCAAATCCATATACATAACATACATAAAAAGCATATGAAACATGCCAGTCTTGAAATGTTACACCCACGCACAACTCTAATGCATATGTATGTGCAATAACATGAATCAGCATGATTACCACATATGTGCATGTCAAAACAAGTATCACGACCAAGCAGTAAATATTGACCATGGAGGATACAGCATATTATTTTTTAAGGCCACATAGGTATACAGTTGGGTGTACAAGCATGTACGTATGGAAATGCACACATTAAAGGTAATGTACAGCATGGGGGTCTATGTTATATCGTCGAAGAGGTGTTCCATTGAATGCCTCTTCATCGACCCTAAAACCGCAAAATCGCAAAACAGCAAGCGTTCACATCAGAGATTTCTTTCCCTGGGGAAAAAAATCACTTGGCCATCCTTGTTAGTTTGCCATTTTCCCCACTTGAGTGCGATCTTGGAGTTGGTATATTTAGTTGGGGTGGTGTGGGGGCACAGCCCCCCACTTTGTAATGTTTGTAGTGATGTGTTTTTCTTTTTGGGGCAAGTGATTTCTTTCCTAGGGAAAGAAATCGCTGATGTGACCATTCGCTGTTTTGTGATTTCACGGTTTAAGGGTCGATGAAGAGACATTTGATGGAAACGCCGCTTCAAGGATATAATATAGACCCCAGCATGGAATATCAAAGCTGAGGATGGGAAGGGAAGTGCATGGGTAGTTTTGTGGGCCAAATGAGCACTGCCATGGTAATAAAGCCACAGTTGCCACTGATATGCAACATGAAGTATACCCATGCCTGCCATAATGGTGGGCAAATATGAAATGTACACCTCATTTGTCAATGGTGAACAAATTGCATGATATGGACAAATTTATTTATATTTGTTTTCTGGGGTACAACACTGATCTCAATGGACCTTTTTCAGACTCAGCCCGTGAGTGGTGTCTGGTTAAGTGACTTTCTCAGAGTCACTCATTTAGGCAATGGAGACTGAGGGAATCAAACCTTGCACCACTGAACCTACAGGAAACAGCTCCTTAATCCTCTAAGCAAACTGACAGACACCACAAATGTTTGCTATATGTCAAACAGTACTATATGTTGTATTTCATATGTTACAATGACTATTAACTTAAATCATTACAATAAAAGGTATGTATAATAAAACACGACATTATTACAACTCTTAATGTAAGATAAATGATCATAGAAACCCTGTGGCATCAGGCATTTGTGAAACTAGCTACAGATGTATTACTCAGTGGTTAGCACAGTGGTCAACATTGCTACTGGGTTAGCATGACACAAAAGGACATGATTTGGATAAACTGTCAGTGTGACTCTAACACAGTCGAGCAGTCGAGGACACCCATGCTTACAGCTCGTAGAGTGGTCTTGCCTGCCCCCACTATGTTTGGAATCACTTTGCCCACAGTACATTACCAATGAGCAGGATGTAGTGACATCTACAGAATGGAACAAAGTGTAGGTAGGACCACTACTGCAATGTGTCTCTCTGAATGTCACTGTTGGTGTCGTTGAAGTACAACCAACAGCAGATGTGCGTGCACGATGCAGCACAAACATTGACATGTGAGGGTCATGAGTAGGTCTACTGAGATTGGCTCTGCCTCTCCCCAGTGGAAGTAATCTGCTCATCAGAGTCAGGTCACGTAATACCTGGTTTGTACTATGGCATCGCTCGAACACCACCATAGCAAGGCTTTCCACAGAACTTGCAACAGATACATAGCTGCCATGATCTCACCATGTCTGACCTTTGTTTAACACACAGAGCTGATCTGCTACATGATTGGTATCATGAAAAGTACATGCATGTAGCTAGGAATGTTTAGGTGCCTCTAAAATAAACCGTATACCTTGTGACACATATTCATGTGCATCAACTACCTGGGACATTATGACTCCTTTGCAGGGAAGAGTCACCAATGCTTCTAGACTCAACATGTGATAACAGGTCACGGTCATCATCAGGTGCATTTTCTGATGGCCCCACATCATCAGAATGTATGGCCACATTAATCCCAACTATCAGAAGCAGGACCATAAAACACAACTTTCCCTCACTGGGCTAGAAAATGAACCCAATGCAGTACCCCTTGTGCCACTAGGTGTACTATCATACTGAGGCACATCACATCCCTCCTCAGGATCTGTGGACAGGCTACTGGAGGAGGCAGGCAGTGGACATGCTGAAAATAAATACATATAACACGTGGTATACTGCTGCATAAGTGAAAGAAAACATTATAAGACTGTCAAATGTGCAGAAATGACTACATGCAATCAACAATACTGTAGATCTTGACTTACCGGGTTAACATTTCTGTGAGTGTAGCACAGGCCCTACAGTGCAGAGAAACAGTTCATTCACACAGCAGATGATTATGAATTTGAAAATAACAACAAAGATAAAGTAATACATACCTCACCTGTCCTTGAACTCCACCACCAATGGTGAGGGTGAAAATATCACTGTGATGTAAAAAGAGACATAAAAGCAGTACTTCATTATTAGTAAAACACATGCTGTCAGGTTTGTTCTGAAAACATGTATGATGCAAAGTATGTAATACAGACACAATAGTGGTTGGCCAATGTGCCTGCACAGAATGGATGTATCCTATAAAATGCAGAACTAACGACTTAGTCATAATGGTCGCATACGCGTGTAACATCTTGGATATATATATATATATATATATATATATATATATATATATATATATATAACTATATATATCAACCCAGTCGCACAATGGGGGGGGGGGCAAATCTGCCTATATATATATATATATATATATATATATATATATATATATATATAGTAGATAGTCTTAATGTGTCTGTGCATCAAGGTTGGTGCAAGAAAAGGATGGCATAAAGCAGACACTATAGTGTAAAGAGAAACAAACAAAAGGGTATGTTAAATATCACTGTAAAAAGCAGCCAATGGCCAGAAAAAAAGGAATAACTGCCTACACACATACATACATACTGGAATGCTAACAACTGCATCTTAATGTCACAGCAGCTGTGCAATGCAAAACAGCATCAATATAAATAATTGTGCTGCAATGAGAAACATACCAAAGTACAACATATATACCAAGCCTTACGAGGTGTGTTATCATCAGAGGAAGCAATACATCTGTGATGTCTCCTGGAACCAGTAGGTTATAAAGGGACATAAGCATCAGTTAACCACATGATCCAGACTGATAGCATGCATATGTTAGCAATGGATTTTGATCTCCTCATGTCTCTACAGAGACATATAATTGATGTGTGTGACAGACATACTGCAGATAATAGCCCTGTGCAATGCAACACAACATTATTAAAAGGGGCAGGAGTGTAATAACATATAACAGTACATCATATATAGTAAATTACACAACAGGTGTCAACTCATCTGACATGATTCCATCTCCTCTACATAATGTCACATCCATAGGTTATAGTGGAACATACATAATATGCAAGTACAATGATGTCAGAAGAGGTGCCATTATCAGACAAGTAATGATTGGCATATAAGTGTATAGAGAAAGTACCTGATGGATGATAATGAGCGGATGATGTTGAGTCCCCTGAGACAAGTAATAACAAGTTATTACATGTCAGGATGATATTATGAAATATGCATTGCATATATAATATAATATGGTATTATGCTTACAGTGTGTATTCAAGGAACAGAGCTCTTCCAGTACATAAGGTTGCCGGGATGCTGTGACGGGTAAAAACATATACCACATGTAAGTGATTGTCTGTGATTGACACTTACATTAGGTTGTGTTGTGTGTGAGTACTGGACATACCTGTACATCCTGGCATACCAACCTCAGTTCCTCCCCAGGTATTCTCCGATCTTGTCTGCTGCAGTGATGTGGGGCAAAGAATATATGGTGATGTCACCTGGGGAGATAATGGTGGGCCACTACCGGTCATATGTCTGCCCCTCTCATAGTGGTGGAGTCTTTTGGCTGCATGGAGGATCATGTCAGGGCAGTGGCATTGACAGGCCTCCCTGGAGTGTTTTTACCTACCCAAAAGCATTCACTGCATTGGTGATGGCTCTCTCCACACCTGATTCCTCCATACAATATCCCCCTTCTGTCCAAGCAAATTATGACCATATTGTCACAGTGCCTCCATTATAATGCCTTTTGCCTAGCAGAAAAAGTATCCATACATGGAAAGACTTATTATGGAATTAATCAATAAGGACATAGAGAAACTCCCAACACTTGTCCTGTCTCAGTTTGGATTCTTCAAGGGCAGGTCATGCTTACTCAGCCTGGTGTTTTTTTGAAAAGGTCACCAAAGCAATGGATGAAGTCAAAATGGTACACACTACATACATCAGTGTGGCCACAGATTGTGACTAAATCTCCACTCAGGCATATTAGAAAAGTTAAATAAACTGGGAATAAATCTCTATGTCACCAGGTGAATTGTCAAATGGCTCACAGATAAGAAGCAGATAATCAAAACAGTGGAAGTTACTTCTACAAAGAGATCAGTCGCCAGTGGATTCCACCATACTTCTGTGCTGGGAACGCTCCTGTTTGGCATCTACTTTTCTGAAGGAAAAGCCAATACAAAAGGGCAGTAATTGAATCCCCAAATGACTTAGCCACCCTGCAGGAAGGTTTGTCTCAAGTACATGATGTCAAAATCATGGTCTGAAACTAAATGTCAAAAAATGTATCCTTTGGGAAATCATCTACCCCATGGAACTACCACATTAACAATACTCCCCTAGTTGGCCCAGTTATTCAGGATTTGGGAGCTTATGTAGACAGTGACCTAACTTTTTACAAACATGTGTCTATTGTTGTAAGAAAGTCCTTCTATATTGCACAGCTTATAAACAAAGGGATTGTCTGAATCTAGGGATGTCACTGTCTCCCAAGACTCAGCCCTCATTAGGACAATCACTAAATAATAATGCCCCTTTGACATGCATTGTTCATGACATGTGCTGTCATTGCTGAGCAAATTTAGGGGGTGGGTTTAAAGTAGAAAATCCCATGACAGCAAAATGACATTGTCCTAATGCACCTCAGTCTCCTGACTGGACCTGAACCTTATCAGAGAAAATCTGGGGAAGTAAGAAGGAGTAGTTAGACAGAATAAATAAGGAGAAGTGCTGGGGTCAACTTATGGTCAGTTGTGTGGAGAAATAAAGTAAGCAATAAAAAAATAAGAAAACATGATATGCTACACAAAACCATACTTCCTAGAATCATCATTATTAACAATCTGATTTTTGTGCTACATGCTCTTCTCTATATATGTACGCACACATGCACACACACACACATATATGTGTTTATATTTATATATAAAGATACACACACACACACACACACACATACACACACACACACACACACACACACACACATACACACACACACACAAAGTATGCCACCACTACCACCAATATATGAGTGGTAACTGCAGCTTTGAATCCCACCACTGCCAACCAGTGTACCTCCCTGATATATGAGGGTTAAGGTCCTGTGATCTGGTCCACTGCCCCAAATAGGTCTGATGGCTAGCAGTAGTATTGTCTCTAAAATCAAACCATTAGTATTCAACAGGTTAATAAAAAAAGACAAATGCACACAAATATGATTTAATGACCAGTTTATCAAATGCAATGTGACCACAGGAGCATAAAGTAAATGTGCACTGCTGTCCAGCATATTGGCTTCTAACATTGACAGGCACACTGATCATTTAAGGTGCTGAATATATTGTCCCTTTCTCACTATTGAATTACAGTGTCCTCCTCTATCCCTTACCCATGGTAATTCCTTTAGACACACACGCACACACACACACACACACACACACACACACACACACACACACACACACACACACACAAAACAACAAAAAAATCTAGGGAAGGCTAGTAGAATTGTCCAATTCCCCTTAGCTTTTTTCCCTACATTTATAGTACTACCACCAATATAGATTTTGCTAGCGTATGGTCCAGTTTTCTGACCATTCTTGATTTAACCAAATATAAATTACAAGAATTAATCTCTCACTGGTAGTATGTACAAGCAATTCTAAATGGGCCTTACAGTATTGCCAATTTACACTGCTTAATAATGATAATATCCTCACATAATAAAACAACGCATAAATAAATAAATAAATAAATATCAGCCACAAGAGCTTAAAAGTGACTTTACTTAAACCATATAGAAAGTGCTGTTACAGATTAAAATCTGAAGAAATCAAAGCAGTGCACGTTGAATATAAAAATAATCAATTATATAGAGAGACTATCCACAGAAAAGTCTGATCAGTTAAAAATGTATCCTAGCTGCCCTACTGAAGAACTACTGGCCATATTTTAAGTTAGTACAAGGCAGCGTTCAAAATCAAACCTTTATAGATATTCCCAAGTCTGTCTCTCTCTCTCTCTCTCTCTCTATATATATATATATATATATATATATATATATATATATATATATATATATATATATATATATATATATATCCAGTTTTACTCATCCCCACTGTTCCACAGAATCTAGGGTCATCAGATTACATCATTTTCTTTTCCATACAAAACAGGTGTAAATATATGACATCGGATGGGCTAACCATCAGCCAACAGGATCTCTTAACCGACTGACCTTTAACAACTGCTTTCTTTCACAGGTTTGGAAAGCTGCTTCTTTGAAATACAGTTTAATTGCATTTTATGATTCTTGCTTTTGCTGACACAGGAAAACAAGCTAGATTTTGTACTTCAAATACAAACTGTACACATTTCTTCCTTTGCTTCTCCTTTTTCACATTCCTAGACAGATTGCAAAGTTACACATACTTCCTGCTAGATGAAGCCCACATATTGCTTTATAAATGTGTTAGCAGTATGGAATAAGAGAGAAAAAAATACATCAAATCTTTAAATCAGCTTTCTCTACCATGACACCCCCTTGACACCCTTGGCATCTCAATTATTTTCCCCATAAAAACCTCAAGGAAGTCTTCTGAAGGCATCCTTCATGAAATAAATCTTGAGATGAAGGTGCAGTCTTTTAGTTCACTACTCATAGCCTTTTAAATTGGGATTAGGAGTACCACTCCTATGATGAATAGTCATGCTATAGGTCTGGTCCAACTCCTTTATAAATAGTCATGTTATAGGACTTCAAAGCTAAACTCCATTTCAGGACCTTTCCATTATACCCTCTTGCCCTTTGTAGCCATTTACAGGGCTGTTGTTTGTAACCACTATGAACAAGCTGCAGTACAGGTAGGATTGTAACTTCAGCAGTTTCCAGACTATGCCCAATTCATGCCTTCTCTGTGGTTGCATATGTTTTCTCATTGAGGTGAAGTCTTTGGCTCAAGTGCGCAATAAAGAGTTGTTCTCCCTCTTAGGAAACCTGGCTAAGTGCACCTCCTCCCCACCACTGACCACTGGAAGCATCTACCTGCACAATGCACTCCTGACTATAATCAGGATGTCTCCTTGAACGTTTGAAATGTCTGCTCACAAGCTTGAATCCAGACAACCACATATGATTGATTTTTATTTTTCTGATAAGCTCTATTAGAGGGGTAGTTGTAGTTGCAGTACTGTAGAGGGGAATGGACTTCCTATATTACCCAACTGCCCCAAAGAATGCCCTCACCTGCTTATTGGTAGTAGGGATGGGCCATGTCTGAATAGCTTTGGCCTTGGCCTGATTTTCTACCAACCACTCTTTGACTCAGATAAGATACCTTAATGGTCAGTGTTACTCTTTGTAGACTACCCAGCAACATCCTGACATGCTGAACATGTTCTGCCCATTATCAGCTGTAGATGTCAATGTCATCTAAGTAAGTGTTGGCATTATCTCTTTCCTGAATACATTCCTGAGAAGGAACATCTACCAAGGGAAGCCCACCTCTTCCCTGTTGTGGCCCAGATTCTAGTTTGCTGCTACTGACCAGCTCTTCTGCAGATATAGGCACTTTAACAGCCCCAGACAGAGGTGATGGCCTCATCTAAGACTCCTACCTACCTTCTCCAAATTATTTCCTCCATGACTATGTATAAAAGCATACACACAAGGTTCTGCACTGTCAAAGCTGTTGTCTATTAGGACTTTGGAAGGAATGTTCTCAAACATATCCACTTACTTACTTCCTTGCCCTTTTTTCATATTGATATAAACCATGGACATAGGTACTTGAAAAGGTGTCCCTCCCAAGGACCTAACTATAGTATAGTGCCCAGGCAATTATTGCAAATATCTATCGACTGCAGGTTGACTATGGTAAGGTCTGAGGCTTTGTTGCTCTTGGCTAAAAATATAATATGGAGGAACTAGTGATAGTAAAGTGCATCTGTTGTAGCCAGACAACCCACAACTGTTGTAGAGTTCATAGGTTTATAGGCAATTACTAACCTAGCCATGCTTCCCAAAGGTGAGAATCAAGCCCTGTACCTTGTGTCCAAAGGGTAAACACCTTAACCATTATACCAAACTCCAGCAATCTAAGAGCTAAAAACCAATAACAAAAAAACCTGATGAAGTTCCTTTGATTAAAAGTGGGACGAAAGTGCTAAAACGTGGTTGTGCTGTTATTTCATTGTTTCCTTCATCTCGGTCACAAGCAGTGCCTCCAGGATTTTTTTGTTATTACCTTAACCATTATGCCAACCACTGGTCTTGCTTGCTACATCTAGAGAATCTGTAGATATTTCTTTCCACCCTAGCTTGGTCAACACAGATCATGCATATCACCTTTGGTTTCATCTGAAACAGTTAACCACAAAACTAAAGCATATGTCTGAATCCATGGCTTCTTCCTTTTCCTGTGTGACCTGCTGTGATGGCTTGGGTTGCTCCCATGGGTAAACTTATACCTTGGGCAGTGCTGGCTACCCACTTAGATGCAGTGGGAACCATGATAGAATGATAGTCAACTTTTTGTTGATTACACACACCTTTTCAAATGCCCATATAAAGCTCAAAATCATCCCCCTCTTTATACAGTGGAAAATGTTTTCTACTGACTTGGGCTTCTATGGTTTGACTTTTGTATGATCCTAGAGTTAGTATATTTAATTTCTGGGTGTGTTTTTTTTAATTGCAGATATAATTAAAAACCAAGCTCCGGAAGAGAGTGGTAAACTCCAAACTACAAAAACAGAAAAAAAAAACAAACAAACAAACAAAAAAAACAAGCACAGGTCTCAACAAAATACAATTTGCTTTATTTAGTGCTTTTGACCCCATATAAAATCAGGACTTTGCAGAATAGCTTATGGTACACCAAGTACTAATTTAAATAGCAAATACATCACAGTTAAAAGGTCATAGTTCAACACTGTAGCACTAATTAGTATGAGTTTATAAATAAAATGCATGTTAAAAAAATTATAAATCAATTATATAAACTTAAGACCAGGCAGTCCATCAGCTTCAAGTTTTATCTGCCAACTGGTCTGTTTTGCTTTTAACCTATTTTTTGAAATGCCTATCAGTGTAGTGACGTGGTTCATGATGTAAAATACTAAAATAAAACTTCCCATGTGGACAAAATAACGCCTGTTCTTGTTACCATGACTTTTTATAGCTGCTAAAACTTCCTTAATTCTACTTTGCAACCTATGTGTAGATATCCCAATATAAAAGTGAGTACATACACCACATATTCTGGTGTAAGCAGCTCCATCTGAGTTACAACTATAATGGAATTTTAATAGTACCATACATTCAATATAAGGAAGAAAAACAAATGGACCCTCAGAAATATAACTACAAATATAGCAGTGGGTGGTTAATGTGCTAGAGTTCCATTCCTCTGCAATAAACTTTTTAAATTAAAACTTCTTTTGTAAAAATAATTGGTGAATCCCCTACCACCTTAAGTAAACTGATTTTTTTCTTGCAAATATTCCAATTGTTAATTATAATATGCCTAATGCCATAATTGTCCACTGACATATTTAAGTGCATGGAGCCTCCAGATGGTTTGTTTTCATTCATAGTAATCCTCACTTGTTTTAAACCACCTTTTAACATAATTGGAAAAATACATATTTTTAACTACTTTATTAATGCTGGGCATCAGTAACATTATTTGTAGCCTCTTTTGAAAGAGAACCCACATGTAAACTCTTTATTCAGCATAAAAATCTTTACCACTTGTGATCAGTCTAGATGCTTGTATTGTTTGCTCCTTAAGGATGTTTCACTTCATAAACAAAGGATGGTTACTAGAAAAACGGACATCATTTTTTTAACAAAAGTTGTTTTCCTGCAGATTTTACTGTTGAAAGTATGTAACTCAGGATCCATACATAATTCTACATTTACAAATTTCACCTAATGACCTGAAGAAGTTATAGTAAAATTTAAAAATGAGGTAGGGTTAATTATTTTTGTGTAAAAGAATGACACCCTGGCAAATAAAAGTAAGGTAATCTACAAATCTTTTGTAAAAAGCTACACTGGAAAACATTTTATCTTTTGTTAAATGACAGACATCTCATTAAGCCAAAACCAGATTAGTGAATGAAGGTGCTACAGTGGCTCTCATCACCATGCCCCTAATCTGTTGGAAGTACTGGTATTAAAAAAAATAATTATTTTCTAGTACCAATTCAAGTAATGGACAGATATTGTTAATACTGACATTAGACTGTTCCAAAACTAAAGATAAAAATTGTCCAACAAACTCTATAGCCTACCCAATCGGTATACTCATGAAGAAAGATTTGACTTGTAATGTCATAGCCATCAAGAGAAAAATATTGTATTTTTTCCAAAAAATCCCAGAAGTCTTTAATATAAGTTCCTGAAGTCTGTACAATGGGATTCAGAATGGAATCTAAATAAACAACAATTCCATTAGTAACTGTATCATGACTGGAGACAATAGGTCTAAATGGTGGTGGATACCCAGATATGTGGACTTTGGGAAATGCCAAATAAAATGTGTACTGCATACCAGGCATGTTTTTTTAAGGTATTCTTTAGTGTGTCAAGATGGAACATTTTATTTTAGTATTTAGATCATGAACCAAGTGACTACAGAGGTGGAGATTTTAAAAAATAGTTTCGAAACAAGAGAGGCCAGGTACCAGATAAAATTTAAAGCTGATTAACTGCCTGGTCTCAATGGTACAATTAATATTAAATGTTTTTTTAAACAAAAAAAGGTATTAGGCAAAAGATACTGAATGTTTATATGTTTCTATAATTAGCTTCATTGATAAAAAAATTGAGCATATGTTTTAATTGTAAATTAGCATTATTTAGTGAAACAGTGTTGAACTAAGACCTTTTAACTATAATGTCATTGCTATTTAAATTAGTATTTGACATGCCATAAACTATTCTGATGAAGTCCTGATTTTTTGTGGGGATGAAAGTGCTAAATAAAGCAAACTATGTTATGGTGAGAGCTGCAGTTGGTTCTTTTTCTGTTTTAATTGCAAATGTAATCTATTGGTTTACATTTGTGATTACTTTTTTCATTGATTTTAGTTGCAATTAATGGGAAATCTCTAATGAGTTTCTTCGATGGTTTGTGTTTCAATCAAACTCAGTGGTGATTTTTCATTATAAACTCATATATATTTATATATGTGTGTGTGTGTGTGTGTGTGTGTGTGTGTGTGTGTGTGTGTGTGGTGTGTGTGTATATATATATATACATATATATATATATATATATATATATATATATATATATATATATGTATGGGTTACAGTCAAAATGTTGAACATAGGTTCTGCGAACACGAGGATGTCAAACAGCAGATGGCTGATTCTTGTGTTGCCAAATGTTAAATTATTGATAGTTCAAATCAGTGAATGCCACTGTGCATTCATTGATATGAGCTTGATGTAATGAATTGAGATTGCAGTACACTGCAGATTGGGACATTCATCCCTTTCCTCACTGTAGTGCCATCTTAGGTTTGGAGGGTGGCTTAATGGTTAAGGTGTTTGCCTTACAAACACAAGGTGCAGGGTTTGAGTCTCACAAGGGATAATTGGCTAGGCTTAAAATGGCTCGCAAGGGCAGTTAACCTAGTACTAATCTATGAATCTATAAACCTATGGAGTTGGAATATATAGTTAGCAGGGGGTGTGAAGGATGCAGCCCCCACAGGGGAGGTGCAGGGGTGCTTGCTCCCCTGCAAAAAACATGATTTGAAGTGTAGGAGTGACACTTGCCTGAGCTCCTATATGGACATCACATTTGATATTCAGTGAAAATGTCGAATCTACTGAACTCATTCATAAGATTCAACATTTTCACTTAATTAATATGCAGGGCTTCAACCTTGCCGATCTGACTTTATGCAATTCACATTAGTTCGATTTGATCCATTCGGTAGTATCGAAAGAATGAATGATGAAATGTAGAAATGTACAACAGTGAATGCAATACAGCATTCTCTGCTGTGACTTTCTACATTTTCATGCAGATCGCACTATAGTGGGGATCGGGAAACGTACCCTTTCCGGCAGTGTACTGCAATCTCAGAGTTTGTATATATAAGTAGCAGGGTGTGTGGGGGGGATACAGCCCCCACATGGGGTGTACAGGAGGGCTTGCCCCCCTGCAAACATGTTGTTTACTGTGTGTTGGAGAGTGATTCTGTTTGCAGAAGTGTGGTGCATGTTCGAATTGTGTCGAATTTGAACATTCACCACTTCCGCGTTCGACATTTGTGTTGTTTGCTGATGGTGCTTTTCGTTTCTATGGTTCATAGAAATGATAGTTCAGACGAAGTGTGATCCGGAAAATCATAGTAAACATATATATATATATATATATATATATATATATATATATATATATATATATATATGGCTTTGATCAAGTTTACAAAAAAAAAGCTGTGTCTCATTTCATCTAAAACATGTATCATCAAACCTATATATAATCAAGACACATAAGCCTTCCGACACACCCTGTTGTAACTGTTGCCATTGGCATGTCTATGTTTGTTCGCATTGTTGGCAATGTGTGTGTGTGTATGGTCCTATGATAATGTATATACACTTTCAGATTTACATCTGTGCAGGCCCTGTCTCTGCTTGCTTGGCTAATTTTCTTGACAGGCTAACCAACAAGTCCTGACACACCGTTCGTAGGTACATTTAGTGACCATATTCGGGTAGTATATATGTATGTTATAGGGTCCTGATATACAGATATAGGGTCTGTCATACATATATGAGCAAAAAAGCAAACCACAGACTGTTACACCACAATACCGTGTTAAAAGATGTGGATAACTGTCGTACTGTATATAATGGTATACATCTTATGGAATATACATGGTAGGAACTGGATAACACACTAAGGATATAAATAGGACCTTTACATTGTGGATCCATGTATGCACTCCTTGCATGGATCAATAAGCACCTGGAGATATATATAAAGTAGTGGTGTATATATGATATCTTGCCTGGATGTGGTCTCAAAGATAGATTGAAATGACTACCTTCATGCAATGGATATCTGGAGGAGGGTGTGATGGAACACCTTCTTGCAGAGGGTAAGATACTCCACTAACTATTGAGGATCACTAGAGCTCAGAAGGTTTTTTGCATAGAATTGGTATGAGATATCAATATTTATGAAGAGAATGGTGGACCAGTAGTACTTTCAGTTTTCGGTTGGACCACACATTTTTTATACTCTCTATTGGACTACATTTTTCTCCACATCCAATCATATTTTGTGTGTTACCCATGGTTGTCTCTTGAGGCGGTGATAAGATAAAGTTTATTATTACTGGTGATAGACCCAAGTTTATCTCTTACACTAAGGACATAGGTCTTACTTTGTTATTTTTATCCATAGATTATACATCACATCATCAAGGATCCATAGAACATTACATGTCACAGTGTAACAGTTGTAATTTTACATCATATATACTAACATCCCATGTTTTTGTTATATATATCGATCCATACATCATAGTCATAGACCCCTATGTGTAAAAGATGTGGTGTTGTTCCTTACTGTAATAGCCTGTCACAGTGTGTTGTTACGGTAAGGTCATTGGCTATCTCCATGATAGATACACGTGTCCATTAACTACCATACTAAGAAGGTACACACACACTGAAATGCATGCTCTAACCATACTGTTTTCGATGGTAGCTTGCAAGTTTAAATTCAGGTGCATGGAACAGGACAACATGCAGGGGAGGAGGGTTAGAATGATGAGAAGCCAGAGAGCAATCTGAAAATGATAGATTTACAGGTTTAGAGCTGATGTTAGCCCAGAGCTTAATAATAAGTTTCCATTTACGTCGTGAAAATAAAAAGCACCATTTCAGACATTTTGATTTACCATGTTTGTTAGTTTTGTTTGAATATGTTTAGTTTGATTATGATTTTTGTTTTTTATTTATTATTGTATATATTTTATATTCATATATATATGTATATATTGTTTTTTATTTGTTTTTTTTTAATTTTATATTAGTTTTTTAAATTATAAATTTAGTATTTTGTATACTTAAGTTATTTGTATATAGAGGATGTATACCTTTAAATGATTTTAATGTATGGTTTTACTTTATAGTATTTTAATGGGATAAGATTGTGTAGCTGTTATATTTGCTTGAAGATGATTTACGAATACATGCGATCTGTTAATAAAATCCTATAATGCTTTATCCTTTTTATTTTTTTAATTTTGGAATATCTTTTTGCCTGTGATTGTCGTTGTCGTTTGATGTGGACTGTGATTGTGAGTGGTTTGAGCTCCTTCTTGTCTTGTTTCTTGTTCCCTTTTTTTTTATATATTATTTTGCTGCTACACACAACATTTAACTCCCTACAAGCAGTGTTTTTATCTCATATATATAATCAAGACACATTTTGATAAAAATGGTTTATTGGCATAGAAAATGACTTGAACCAGACACTCTTGGGAATATGGGTTGAACTAGGCTAGGCTTGTAAGGGACCTGGAGCATTTAGCCTAGTAACCTCCTATGATCGTATGACTGCTGCTGTGATTTTTGAGCAAAGGAATTACAACACAAATTAGTATTGATCAGTATTTGAGACTTATGGCTTTGGTTAATTTCATAAAAAAAAAAACTGTGACTCATTTCATTTAAAACTCATTTTACCAAAACTACATTTTACTGAAACACATTTTTATGAAAATTGTTTAATGGTATAGAAAATGACTGCTGCTGGGACTTTGGAGCAAAGGAATTACAATGCAAACTAGTACTGATCAGTGTTTTTACCACTCTAATGTTATCTGTTATATTATGCCGCTGTCTGTAGAAGTTTATGTATGTGCGCTAGCAGTGATTTATGTAGAAGTTTATGTATGTGCGCTAGCAGTGATTTATGTAGAAGTTTATGTATGTGCGCTAGCAGTGATTTACTATGTGAGGACCATTCTCTTTTTTTCTGTAATTGTGTGACTGTGGAGTTAGTATATTTATGTAAGAGGGTGGGCAAGAGAATTCCCCTGCAAAAAAGCTTTTGCAGGTATTTTTAGTGTATATGAAATGTTCAATAAAATGTGGTTTTGATAAAAATGAGTTATCAGCAAAATGTTCCATTTTTTGAGGAAATCTGCTTGCAATAAAATGAAATAGAATCATGTGTGCACATTATACACAGACACACATGTATGTGCATTTGTGAATTTGTGTTGAGTGTGTGTATTTATATATATATATATATATATATATATATATATATATATATATATATATATATATATATAAACTGATGTTTAGGAAAAACTGAGTAATGCTTAAAGATTGAAAAATGCAAGGCAGTCATACATAATCATGCATTTTGGAATTAGCAAGTGACCTAACATAACAAAATAACTTAGTATGCATTAAAACCTAGTGGAGGAGACATATGTGTATTCAGGCAATTGTATATTGTAGCTCAATCTTTAAAAAATCTATTTCCAACATTAATTTAAAATAATTGAAAACTGAACTCAAGTAAATTGTTAACACAAGGAAATATATTCTGTGATACCTAATGATTTTTCTGTGCGTTTTGTAATCTGTAATCTTCCTTTAATTAGGCCTGCAAATTAGATATTTTTGAAAGTTAGGTGGTTGTTCTGTTAGTGGTTTGGTTTATATGGTAGCAAACAGATACAGGGATTTAGAAATGAAAATCTGGAGGTAATTTTTAGCTTGACTAAAACTGCTGTATTCATATGTTTTACCAGTTTTCTGACATTTTTGGCCTTATTTACTTTCTGTAATCTGTTTCTTTCATCTGTTTTAGCACATCCTTCCATCTCTGTTAAATCAACCAGATCTTCCCTTAAATTATTTTCTACTGAACTGACAACATCCTTTTGCACTCTGTTTCCTACTCTTTTCCTTGCTGTGCAGTTCTAACTGGACTTTTACGCAAGACTTGTACAAAAAGTTCTACAGCATCGCCCTGTGGTATATCTTCTTCAAATACATTCTTTTCTATCTGTTACTCCTTCATATTGGGCCTCATTAGCCCATTGTGTTGTAAAAATGTCAAAATCTCCACTGTTTCCTGATTTTTCCTTGTTGTGTAATTCTAGTTTGATTTCCATGCAAGTGTGGTATTTCTTCAGATCTATCCTGCTCCATCTGTTGCTCCTCTATATAAGGCCTCATTGGCCTCTTGTGCTGTCATATTGCCTGTGTCAGTGTTTCAACAATAAATCCTTCACTCCAATTTCTAGTTCTTTTTGTTTACCTTCTGCCTCACTAAACTTATTTTTCTTTATTTGCATTCCATCTTTGTGATTTATTTTTGCATTGTGAAATGTATCATATCTGAATGCCTTTACCTGTATTTCTCTTCAAATATCTTTGGAGCTGCATTTTTCATATTGATTAAATTGGCTTTCTTTTCTGCATACATGTTGTGCAGTAACAGATCTTTTTTTCTCCCATGTCCACTTTTTTATACTTTTAAATAACCTATGGTTTTTGTTCTTTATCTTTTTCACTTCCTTTATCGCTTCCTTTTCCAGGAGGCCCAAATATTTCCCTATCTAAATAATATATTTTTCCTGATCTGTTGAAGAAAGGAACTTAAATTATCATCTCTATCCTTTAACTGCTTTTTCTTATGCACATATTTTTCTTTCCCTAATTTCTCTTTCTTGTTCATGGTACATACATCTGTAAAGTTCTGTTTGTTTGTGTAATAGTAAAAATGTCTTACTTAATCTCAACAGTCCACTTTATTATTTCTATGTCTTTTGCTTGGCCTATCATTTTTGTTTTGTGGCCTACACCTTGCCTTGAGCTTGCTTAGTCATATTGTAGGAATGCTTCCATGTTCTGTGGATTCTATGTTGCCATTTTTATAACTTGCATGGGTAGCACTATGCTAGAATGTTATTTCATGCTCTATACATGAGCTAAAGAATAATATATTAGAATAATGTTCATAATCCCAAGCTACAGCTTTACTGAGTGAGGTCTTCAGATGGTGCCTGGCCAGCTTCATTCTATCTGTTTACATTCAGTCTAATCAGATATGTCTGTTCAGTCTAAATAAATATGTTCAAACTGTAAAGAATCAATGAGCCACATAAAAGGTTGAATTAATAAAGAAACTCAGTAATGCTTTTGTAAATGATGAGCCAGATAAGTTACAATTCTAGTGAGATAAAAAGAGCCACACAAAAATATTCTACTATACTAAATGTCCAATTCTCAACCCTGTAAGCATAATCCTGGATGCATCTTGAAGTCCTTCAGATGCTCATCAGTGGGCAGTGAAAGATATCTAGATTTAGGATATTTTTCATATATAATGGGCCATGGTCAAGCAGTACTAAACAAATCTTCAGTAAAACCTTGAAACATATCTTACAGCAGTATGCTCATGATATGCATGTGTCAGACACCATGGATACATTTAGTGTTAATTGAAGAACTTAAAAACACACTGCTTAAGTCAGGGGAAGAAAGAACAGGAAATGATGAATCAGAAAGAGCCATTTGCTTCAAAGAGCGTAAAATGAATATGGATGGTTAAATGTCAGCCATGCTGTAGAAGAGACAACTTTTTTGGATAAACCTCATAGTTAATTTCAAGGTTATGCATTCATAGGTAAATACTAGGTTAACTGCAGTGAAGGACCATTTAAACCTAGCCAATATTCTGAGGTCAAAATCAAACCCTGTACCTTGTGTTTATGAGGTGAAGACCTTAATCATTATGCTAAACTACCCACTGTGGAAAGCAAAGTGGACTGAATATTTATGGGTATGTCCTAGGCTAGCTGCCCTTGTGAGCCCATTTTAAGGCTAGCCAGTATCCCTTCCAAAGATGAGAATTAAACCCTGTACCTTGTGTTTGTGAAGTAAGCACCTTAACCATTATACCAAATGCCCACTTAAAGCAATCTGTGCATTGTCCTTTTGAAAACCTAGGTCTGTAAATAGCTTTTCATGGCTGGATCTTTCGGCTTTTCCCAGTTAGGGGTCGCCACAGTGGAACTCCTGTCCGCTAATGATTTTCAGTGGATTTTTACAGTGCCGAGTTGCCAGCCCGATGCCCAACCTCTAAAGAAGGCACGCCCATTCATGCATGCACCTACCTGCATGTCTTTAACATCACTCGACCACAGGGAGGACATGCAGACTCCACACAGAAGGCATTCCAGCTGAGAATTGAATGGGAGAACCTCTTGCTGTGAGGCGACAACGCTAACCGCTGCACCACCGCGGCCTACCTTTTCATGGCTGGATATTGCCATGAATCTTTACTTGTAGTGAATTCTTTAAAATACCTGTGAAAGAACTGGCCCCAAGAACACTGCTGGACATGTTTCTCACTATCATATAGTGCAGTATGTAAACCACACCATTCTGCATGCCTCTTCTAAGAAGCTGGCACAGTCTGCTCATGACAAAGAAGGCAAATGTTCATGTTATCAGCAGTGGCAGCAGGTGACTTCAAATCAAAGTGGGGCTGCAGCAGACAGTTGAATCGGTGGGGCCAATGTAAAGGGGCATGGTCAACTAGAAAGGGGCGGAGCTATGCTCAAAACCACAGAAACTGGGACTTTAATTAAATACGCTGCCCTGCCAAACCATCATTATGAGAGTCTAATCAAGACAAAATGAAGTGTAGAAGAAAAAAATATTTCAATGCATTGGCTACATGACAGCTTACTTAATATCTAGATGGAAACAAAAAGGTTGTGAGGCAAGAAAAAATAAATTACTTTTTAAATACATTAATGGAATGCCATTCAAAATCAGGTATAAAAAAACAAGCATTACTCAACTCAAACCCCTTCTCCTTGCACTGCAGTTCGAATATTCAGCTTTATAAAAGTACCAAGTAACATGCTGAAAGTAGCAATCTCTGTGATACCCCCACTTGTAAAAATGTTTCTTATCCAAAAAAGACCTGCTGCCTGACAACAACTATCTACTTGTTTCATGGGGAAAACATGATCAAAGTTAAAAATGAACAGGAAACAAGCTCAAGATAAATTGCTTAAAAGATTACTGCACAGGTTATGGACCACACATGATAGATTGGCATTCTGTTTTGTTTACTGGTAAAGCCTGCAAAGATGACTGGAAGTCTCCCACAAATGTAGTGAGCTTCTGAAAATACTGTAATCCTGTCCTTTATTACAAATACTGTCAGCTTGTTTCCCACCTTTCCTGTAACTAATCTGGTCCAGATACAGGTTTGCTGTATCCAGGACTGTTTGTAAGCTTCTGAGCAGTGCCAAAGTCTGCTCTTCAAATTTTCCCTTAGATCTGCTAGTTCTCTCCTCTCCTGCACTTTTACTAGCTTGTTAGTTTAGCACTTTACCAGACTTCTTGTAGCAATTATTGTAGTACACAAAAGTGCTACCAGCACTAAACGTTCTACAAGGAAACAGCTCCAGTACTTATTAATGCCCACACCTCCAGGCATGTCTAAAGGTCAGTTCCCTGTGCTTTCCCCTATTAATCTGGTGAACTTGGGCATCCTGAGGCAATGTAGTAACTGCCTCATGTACACTGACAACTCTCACATCTTACACCCTAACACTCAGACTTGTGAGAGATACACTTATATATACAAATTGGAAGTCACACACTCTCCAGCCAAGACTGGAATAGCGGGTCAAGAGGAGAAAGTCAACACTTGCACCACACCACATGGAACACATAGCCCTCCAGAACACATGCATTGCCGTCACATAAAAACACAAACCACACACCCACCTTTGTGGAGGCTCTCAATAAAAATCTAACCGAACAGCAGAGACCTCCAAGGCAGAAAGGCACTCAACCACAACACAATACTAATCACGAGACACATAATTCTCCGAAATAGTGTACCACTCAACCAAAGCCCGTGAGGCAAAACGGCATGCCCAACACAATAGTCATAGGTGACTCGTTAGTGAGGCACACTGATGTCCCACTCACTAGGTTGAATAAGGAGAAAGTAACAGTCAGCTGCCTGTCAGGTGCCAGGATCCGCCACATAATGCACGCACTCGGGTCCCTCAACAACAGGTACAAATATGACTCTGTCATTGTACATGTGGGTGTGAATGACCTGAGACGTACCTCCCTGGACTACATGAAAAGTGACATGGAAGAGCTCTCAGAATATGTAGCCCAGGTGGGTATGACCCTAGCCCTGAGCAGCATCCTACCATCACCCAGAATGATACCACAATACAAGCAGAAAATGATTGATTTCAACAGTTGGCTAAGTTTCTGGTGTCATTCTAAGGGGATCCAGTATCTGTCTGCCTGGTATGACATGACTGACAGACCTCGATGTTTTGCAAGAGATGGCCTGCATCTGTCACCTCTGGGGTTCCAGATACTGGCCAAGCCTCTTGCCACCCCTATAGTGCCTTTTTAGGCGGTGTTCCAAAGACCAAATTACCACCATAACAGCTACAAACAAATGCAATTTGAGGGTCATGCTGCTCAATGCTAGAAGTCTAAATCTCAAAATGCATTCACTCGAAGTACTCCTTAAAATGGAGGACATCAACATTTGTGCTGTAACAGAGACCTGGTTCAAGGCAGCTGAAAGCACCCCTGCACTACCAGGCTACAACTCATTCCACACCTTTCAGCCCCAGAACTTGGACCGAAGCTCCAAAGGCGAAGGTGTTTCCATATTCATAAAAGATGTGCACACCTCCAGACTGGTAGCCCAACATAACGCATCTGAGATACATCAGGTGCAACTAACATTGGGTAAGACAGTGATTCAGGTCATAGCCTGCTATAGGTCCCCAACCATGTCCCAACATTCACACTCCACATTCCTAAGCACCCTGGAGAATATTAGGGTCCATCCTAACACTCTCATACTGGGCAACTTCAACTACCCCTCCATTAACTGGGAAAACTACTCATGTACCAATACACTTGCCCAACACTTTCTGGAATTCATGAATTCCAATGCCCAGGAGCAACTCATTCTTACCCCCACTAGAGGTAGCAACTTCCTTGACCTGGTCATTACTAACATGGGCGACCATTGCTCTACACCAATAGTCAACTCCTCACTGGTTAGATATGATCACAAGCTAATCACCTTGGAAATCCACATCTCTCCCACCCCCACAACAAAGGTAACCACCATGAAAAACTTCTCCAAAGCTAACTTTGGGCTCCTAACAACAGAGGTGGCTAACTTCATAGCACCCATGCAAATGCAGAATAGTTGCATGACTGCCATATCATACACCAATGCACTGCATGAACACGTACACAAATGCATGGTTCTCGCCACACCCAGTAGAACTAAGATGCTCTTCTCAAAAAAAAAAGGAAGCCAGTCTGGTGGTCCCCTGTCATAAACAAACTCTACAACAGAAGGAGGAAACTTATGCGGAATAAGGTAAAGTCCCAAAACTGGAAAAACTCCCTTATCAGCCTCTGCAAAAGGTTGAGATCCCTCATCAAATCCTCTAAAGCTAGCTATGAAAACAGAATTGCAGCAGATAGTAAAGACAAACACAAGGCCTTCTATAGTTATGTAAAGAATCTCCATGGCAATACCCAGATTTACTCTGAGCTACTGCACAATGGTATCACCTATACCGACCCAACAGATATTGCAAATATACTGGCGAACAGATTCAGTGCTAACTTTACCCCTCCCCCCCCAAAGGACCAATCACAATACCTGTAGATTGCCAGGGACCCAGTATTACTGCTGCACAGGTTAAAACAGTACTGTCCAAGGCCAAGAATACAGCTTCTATGGGACCTGACAGTATCCCCGGCTGTGTTCTCCATTAACTACAAAGTGAACTGGCACCTCACCTGTGTGCCCTGTTCAATCACAGCCTCACCTCAGGCTTTGTCCCTACCAAATGGCACACTGCACAGTCATCACTCTTCACAAAGGAGGAGCGACTACAAACCCTGGGAACTATTGCCCCATTTGCCTTACAAGTTTGATAAGCAAAGCTATAGAACACATCATCATGGACCTAATAAACAAGGATATAGGGAATCTCCAAACTCTGGATTCTATACAGTTTTGTTTTGTGAAGGGTAGATCATGCCTGCTCAACTTGGTTGACTTCTTTAAGTCAGTCACCAGAGCTGTGGATGAAGGTACAGTGGTTCATACAGCCTACCTTGATCTGGCCAGGGCCTTTGATATCATTCCCCACTCAGGAATCATAGAAAAACTTACTAAGCTAGGCATCAACCCCTATATCACTAGGTGGGTTGCAAACTGGCTCACAGATAGAATCCAGAGTGTGAAAGTAGCTGACTCCAAGTCAGACTGCTGAACAGTCACGAGTGGAGTCCCACAGGGTTCGGTCCTGGGTCCTCTCCTGTTTGGTATCTACTTCTCTGAAGTCCAGGCCAACATGAAGGGACTCTGGCTGACAAAGTTCACAGATGATTGCAAGTTGGTAGCTATTATTAACTCCCCAAGTGATGCTGACATCCTACAAAAAGGCCTCAATGAGACCAACGACTGGTGTCAGAACCATGGCCTTAAGTTCAATGCCAAAAAATGTGTCTTCATCCCCTTTGGGAAAAACCCGGTTCCCTTGAATTACCACATTGATGGTAGTCCACTGAACACAGTAGGCATTATAAGAAATCTGGGAACACATGTTGACAGCAACCTCTCTTTTGACCACCACATTGCCACTGTGGTCAGAAAGTCCTTCTATGTGGCACATCTCATTACTAAGGGTTTTGCATCCAAGAAGAAAGAGGTCATTGTCTCCCTCTACTTCTCCCTCATTAGGCCAGTCATTGAGTACTACGCCCCATTTGGCATGTACCTCACTAGACACCTGCAACAACTGGAGAGGCTGCGAAAGTACCTCACAAAGAGGATCCTAGGCCTTAAACACTTGTCCTATATGGACAAACTCAAAAAAACTCCAACTATTCTCTGTCTCATATCATCTACTTAGAGGCAATCTCTGCTTGACTTACAAAGCCATGTCTTACCCAGCTCTGTTAGAAATGCTACATCTAAAGAAATCCCAGTCCCTCCACACCACATGCTCCAGAGACCTCAACCTCATTACCACAATCAACAGAACATGCTGCAGGGACAGGTTCATAACCCAGAGACTGCCCATGCTATGGAATAGACTTCCCATACATGTCAAGCAGAGCACCTCACTGGCCCTCTTCAAGAGAAATCTTGATGAGTGGATGGCAAATAGAAAATCACTCCAGTGGCTCTACTCAACAGAGGTACTAGGAACTAAGGTTGGGTGGCACAATGCCAGAGTAATCCTATGGACTAGGCTTATAAAGACTCCAGGGCCATTAGCCTAGTACACCCTATGAACCTATGAACCTATATGCATTTCAATATCTACGGCTTATGCGTTATCTAGTTATGTAAATATTCTCTGCATGGCAACAACAAAAAGGCTTTCAATGTTGGTAATTTTTTAACAGTATGCTTATTAAAGCTTACTTGCATCTTACAGTCTCAGACAAGCTTACCTGATGGTCATTAAAGCATTGCTATTTAAACACAGAACAACAGGCAGTGCAACAACATGCATTTTTCTGAATAATAAGAAGCATAAATCAACAGTATGAAAATATGACAGAAAAACAGAACATTCTGCAAAATCAAGGACAGATGAAAAGCCACTGTAGTACGTGTGTCTACCTTGGATGGGGGGATACTCAGCACACTTACACTGCATAACTGCTCATTGCCTTGCTTGGACACATCCAGAGTCACTACATGGGGGAGTAGGTTGCAACAAGCATTTTACAATTTGAAATGTCTCTGGCTGATGGTGATGGCCCTGACACATCTGTCATACCTCTCAACCTCAGAGCAAGAAATCTGGACAAAGCCATAAATAGAAATGGGACAAAGGCCCAAAATAAGGATAATTTTTAAATATTGCTCTTATAAACTTAGAAAGATAATAGAATAGTAGGTCTTGCATTAGAATGAATTTTCTGAAGGGTATGAAATCTGAATCTCAAATGTTTGTCATTATTTTCTAACTTCAGCCTTTAATGATTTGCCACTAAGTTGCCAAAAAAACACAATTGTATGAAAAATGGACCAAAAAATGTGATGGAAAAATATAAAATAGCCACACAATATACCTGGGAACCTGTCAAAGAAGGGACACATTTTAATATTAGTACTGTTAAGTTGAGCAGCTGACAAAATAAGAGAATCTACATGCATTTCTGAAATAAAAGTAATCTATAACTCTGATCATTACAATTATTTCTTAATTGTAAACCATCCACATTTTCTTCCAAAATTGCCATTTTGCGGAGGGATTATTAGGGGAAGAGCAACATTTTGAGCCAAAGTTGGGGACAGTTGAGAGGTTTGGATATACCTAATTCTATAAAGTGATTTATTTGCATGTATCTCTCAACCTCTTAATGAAGGAAATCTGGACAAGGCCAAATATATTGGGGGAACATACAGACAGTAGTAAAAACTGCTGTTGTATAAACTTAGACAGTTGATAGACTAACAGGTCTTGCTTTAGCATGCATTTTTCTGAAGGGTTTGAAGTCTGAAACTCAATGTCTGTCATTATGTAGTGACTTCATTCCTAAATGATTTGCCAGAAAACCACAAATTTTAAGAGGAACAAAGCAAAAATAAGAAGCAAAAACCTATTCATTCTGTGAAAATCTGGACAGTTGAGAGGTATAGTTCTCCCGGGGCTGTCTTTTCGTTTGCCGCCATTCCCCCTCACAAATTCATGGTCGAAGGGGGCCTTCCCCCCTGCAGCCATTCCAATGTCCTATTACTTAGCTATTTCATTCCATTTACCATAAACACTGTAATGTGCATACTGTTTTAGTCCTGCAATGATTTGGATTTCATTTAAAAGTTTTATTTTACATTTTACAGCACAAACAATAATAGACATCTGCTAAACAAAGCAATGCAGTCTCACAATGAAAACAGACTTAGCATTAAAACTTCTCTGGCCTGAAACTCACATTCATTGAAACAGCATTTAAACCCACATTCAAAGAAAATCCATCTGGCCAGTGGCAAATAAAAATTAACTTTGGGCTGTTTTCAAATCATAGGCCCCTTGTGCATGAAACATATGTGTGTTCTTTGATATACCTTCCTGATTGTATTAAATTATATTCCTTGTATAATATGGTACAGTTGTTAGAGGGCATTTTAAATTTATTGTTTTGAACATTTTTCCGGTAAACAATGAAACAAAATGCATGCAGCAATAATGACAAAACTGCCCAATTCAGAACATTTCCATAATAAAAGTCTACTCAAACTTCTACAATCCATCAATATCAGTAAATATGCATAATCTCTGCAGAAGTAAAAGTCATCTAAATAATTCCACATTAAAGAGATCTGTAATTAATAAAGAGGTTGCTGCTAGCAAACAACTTTTTATTTAATTGTTTCATCTACAAATAAAGTGCCTGTTGCCCTTGAGGAATAAATTGCCCATGTTACATTAAAAAAATGATAAACTTGTAATATTGCAATAGGGAATGGATGGCAAACTGATAACAGGTTGATAGTTACTGGGTATCTCAGCCAAAGTAGACATTCTTAGAACTGCAGCATCTACCCCCTTTAAAAGTACAACACAGTGCAGTATCAACAATGCATCTACATACTGTAGGAGTAGAACCCACAGCCTTCTGCGTCAAAAGCAAGCACACTACCTGTTGTGCTATTAACAAGGCAAGCAGACTCAGCATAAGTAGCACTAAACTTCCCCTGAAGCTCTTAGCTCCTTGTAAAATCCACTCGACACTCTACTGTATTTCTCAACTTTGCAGCACATAAGCACAAGAAATCTGGAAAAAGACAAAATGTATTGGGAGGGGGGACAAAAGCCCAAAAACCAGGGACACATTTTAAACATTGCTTGTATAACCCGAGAAAGTTGCTAGAATAAAATGTTGTGCTACCGCCATGCATTTCACTACCAAGACTTGAACCCAGGTCCCTGTGCACTACAGTCATAGCAACATACCCATATGTCAAATCAGCTGCTTCTTGAAAGACAGGAAGACTGAAACTTAAATGGCTATCTTTTAGTGAATTCAGTTCACCCCATAGCTCTCAACCTCTTAGCACAAAACACCTGGACAAAGCCAATAAATGGGGAATACAGCCCCCAAACATATTCAGTGAATTCAGCTCTCACCATAGCTGTCAACCTCTTAACACACAAAAAAACCTACACAAAGCCAATAATGGGGGAATACAGCCCCAAAAATAGGGACAAATTTCAAATATTGATCTTATAAACTTAGAAAATTGCTAGAATAAAATGTTTTGTGTTTCCATGTCCAAGACTTTCAGCTTAGGGATCGTCACAGCAGAACTCCGGTCTGCTCATGATTGTCAGTGAATTTTTACAGTGTCAATTTGCCAGCATGGCACCAAACCTTCAAAGAAGACACACCCACACACCTACCTGGATGTTTTTAAAGTTCACATTAACCACAGGGAGGACATGCAGACTCCACACAGAAGGCACTCCAGCTGATAATCAAACCAGAGAACCTCTTGCTGTGAGGCAGCAATGCTAACCTCTGCACCATCACAGTTGTAGTCTGAAATTCAAATGTGTGAAAATCCATAAAACCACAGATTTTATGAGGAACAGAACAGAAGAAAAATATGGGGCAAAAATCTGAATGCTTTTTCACAAGTGGTAGTGGGTAGGGAATTCAGGCTCTTGCTACATGTACCCAAGGTTGAGGGATTGAACCTGAATTACTCTCTCTAGTCTCCAGTGATAGTTAACTGGGGCATTACACACACACACACACACACACACACACACACACACACACACACACACACACACACACGCACCTAGTACCTGAAAGTGTGCTCAGATCCTCCTCCATACACACACACACACACACACACACACACACACACACACACACACACACACACACACGCACACACACACACGCACACACACACACACACACACACACACACACACACACACACACACACACACACACACCTAGTATCTGAAAGTGTGCTCTGATCCTCCTCCATACACACACACACCTAATACCTGAAAGTGTGCTCTGATCCTCCTACACACACACACACACACACACACACACACACACACACACACACACACACACACACACACACACACACACACACACACACCTAGTACCTGAAAGTGTCCTCTGATCCTCCTCCATAAGCCAGTATTCTGATGCAAACAGCTCTTGACAAGGTCTGACTGCAGACCTTGCAGTCTGATCTCCTTCCAGTCTATGTGGTTACAACCACATAGACTTCTGGGGCATTTGTAGACTGCTGCCTTCTTCTGAATCTGGACTGGTTAAACAGCAGTCCGGATTCGAATTTCCATGCATGCACGAGTTCCAGGATTTTTTTATTTTGGCATGTGTGACTTCCGGGATTTTTTATTTTTATTTTTCAGCTGGGGGGGGGGGGCTGCAGTACTGCAGTCCAATAGCATGAGCTGCCACTGGTTATCAGTTGGTATGATTCCACCATACAGGTGCATAGGACGTCATCCCACTTTGATGGAATAGATGACTAATGTTTCATGCCTGAAGCCTATTCTCTGGAAGATCACTGCACATTAGTTCTTTAAAATTGTCTGAGAAGGCATCATGATTTTGTAAACCAGCTTCTGACTGATTGTTGTCACAAGCTGCCAAGAAGGTGGCACAACTTAGTTGTGCTTTTGTTAAAAGATAAAGCTCAGTGGTGACCTGTAAGGCATTATGCATCTTTAAATTTAGCTTTTAAGGACTACTAAGGAACACATGAATATTTACATCAAAGAACTTAAAAAAACAAAACAACTCATCAAATTAAACACCCATATCTATAGACTGACAAAGGTAGATTCTATTACAGATTCCTCTGCTGTATTTTGGGATCCAGAAACCTGAGTATCAATAGAGACCTCTTTAAGCAAAATAATATTATGTTTCAGTGCCAAACAATAGGGTGGCCATGGTGGTGCAGTGGTTAGCATTGTCACCTCACAGCAAGAGGTTCTCTGGTTTGATCCTTGGCTGGGGTGCCTTCTGTGCGGAGTCTGCATGTCCTCCCTATGGTCACGTGGGTTCCCTCCGGCTGCTCCGGTTTCCTCCCACATCCCAAAGACATACTGTAGGTGGATTGGACACTCTAAATTGGCCCTAGGTGTGAATGCATGTGTGTGTGTGCCTTCTGTGGAAGGTTGGGAGCCAGGCTGGCAACTCGACACTGTAAAATTCCACTGCCAATCATGAACGGACAGGTGATCTGCTGTGGCGACCCCTAACCGGGAAAAGCCGAAAGAAGAAGAAGAAGAAGAAGTGCCAAACAATAATGACAGACATCTGAGCTTATGAAGCTATCAGTCATTGCAGAATAGAGACTGTGATTAATGAAGTATAGAATCTTAGCAGGAATTCAGAGGTAAAGACTAAGAAAACAGACTACTTACTATGCCTCAGCTCTTGCAGAAAGGCTGAAAGCACTTTAAAAATGCACTAGAATTACTGGCATTCTAGAAAGAGGAAAATGAGTTAGAACTCTTTGCACTTTTGTTTTTCAAAGTATTGGGTTGGTCAAAATTTGTAACATGTCATATCTCAAATAGTACCTATACACGGTGCATCCAAACTGTATACAAATGAAAAATGTATTTCCCTTTTAAGCATCTAATAATATTCCATAAAGATCAGCTGGGAAAAAGTGTCTTGATTATGACATGTACACTGAACATCAAAAATAGATTTTTGATGACTTTCTTCAGTAGATGCAAGGTTCTCCATAACACCATGCATGAGACATATGACTTGCACCCTTTACTATATTTTGATACCGCTGAGTTGCCATATCTTGTAAGAATGGGTTACATAGAGGCACAGAAGTGAGATTAATTTCTTTAACAAAATAGGTCAAACATGTTTTCTAACTTGTGAGCAACATGTGTCCATTGTTGAAGAAAGTCCTTCTGTATTACACAGCTTATAAAAAAGGGGATTGTGTTTTGATCTGGGGAAGTCATTTCCCCCTTTACACAGACCTCGTTAGTTCAGTCATTGATTGTAATGCCCCTTTGACGAGTATCTGTCTAGATACATATAACATTTAGAATGCCCACAGAGATAGTTAAAAGGCATCTGTTAGCTAACCATCCATCCACCTTCATCCCTGTACAGTTCACTTATCGGGCTAACAGATTCATTGCAGATGCTATTTCAATGGCACTCCGCCTCTCACTTGATCATCTGGAGCGAAGAAACCACTACATCAAACTGTTGTTTATTGACTTCAGCTCAGCACAGTGGTTCCTATGCAGCTTATTTACAAGCTTGTACATCTTGGATTTAGCAAGCTCATGAGCAACTGGATCCTCGACTTCTTGATGACTAGAACACAGAAAACATGTGTGGGCAACAACACCTTGGGATGCATAATACTCAACACTGGTGTTCCTCAGTGTTGTGTGCTAAGCTCTCTGTTGTTCACGATCCTCACCCATGACTGTTCTGCAAAACACAACACCAATCACATCATTAAATATGCAGATGATACTACGCTCGTGGGCCTCATCAAAGGGGAGGATCAAAGAGTTTACAGAGATGCGGTCTACTCATTGATTGACTGGTGTGCTAAGAACAACCTTGACCTGAATGTCAATAAAACAAAAGAGATCATTATAGACTTCAGGAAAAGGTCAACAACACATTCACTGCTCATGATAAATGGTGAAGAGGTTGAATGGGCCAAATCTACAGTTTTTTGGGGTGCACATTTTGGAGGATCTCTCTTGGGCTGTGAATACTGAATAGTTGGTTAAAAAAGCACACCAACGTCTTCACTTTCTCAGAAGGCTCAAAAAAGCAAAACTCCCACCTACTGTTCTCATCACATTCTACAGAGGAGTAGCTGAGAGCATTCTCACTAGTAGATTCACAGTTTGGTTTGGGAACAGTACAATAGCAGAAAGAAAGAGGCTACAGAGAGTGGTGTGAGTTGCCAAAAAAATCATGGGCACCAACTTGCCATCAATCCAGGATCTCTTTGCAGCAAGAAGCATTAAATGTTTATCTAAAATAATTTGTGACCCCTCTCACCCAGCATATGGCTGGTTTACACAACTGTCTTCGGGCAAGAGGTATCGGAGTATCCGCTGCAGGACCACCAGATACTTAAACAGCTTCTATCCAACAGTGTTGAGACTTATAAACTCTGATATCAGCCACTGATTAGTCAGTAATCATTCACAATACGTTGCTCAGCTAAAAAGTGTGCAATATCGTCTTTTTTATTCTTTGATGTATCATTATATTTTCTTTTTCATGTGCAATTGCCTGCTGTTTATCTGATATCTGATGCAGATGAACAAAGGAGGTCAATTTTAACATGTGCAATCCTTCACTGTGATGCTACTATGTACAGTATTCTTCTTATGACTCTCTAGGGAGGTTTGTGTGTTTTTTGCTGTTACTATTGATTTATTTATCCTTCTGTGGATCTTGTATTGAATATGTTTTTTTAATTGAAATGTTATACTGCTGTTCTTGTTATTCTTACTTCCTTTGTACTCTCTGGTGAGTTGATGCTCGGCATTTCATTTAGGCTGCACTTGTGTAATCTTAAATGACAATAAAGTTTACTTGGCTTTTATCTTTGACTTTGATACCTTACTAATGGATACAAGGCCTAAACAACATGTCCTACATGGAGCAACTCAAAGCCCTGTCACTATACTTGGTATCCTACAGACTGCTAAAAGGTGACCTGTGTCTGGCATGCAAGGCACCCTCCAATCCATTGATGGTTTAACTGCACATCAGCAAGTCAGATTGCTTCAGAAATACTCACTCTAAGCATCTAAACATCTTCTGCAACATCAACAGAATGGTTTGGAGGGACAGGCATATGTCACAGAAGACACTGCTGCTCTGAAACAGACTCACCGTAAAATAAAGTTTGTCCTTGTCTATATTCAAGCACAACTTGACTCTATGAATGGGAAGCAGAACATTTAG
>NC_056745.1:476054599-476094599 GCF_019279795.1 Protopterus annectens | reverse complement strand
CTTGTCACTTCTGGAGCATACACCTTCTGTGTAATCCTCCACAGCTTCCGACTTGTCACTTCTAGAGCATACACCTTCTGTGTAATCCTCCACAGCTTCAAACTTGTCACTTCTGGAGCATACACCTTCTGTGTAATCCTCCACAGCTTCCAACTTGTCACTTCTAGAGCATACACCTTCTGTGTAATCCTCCACAGCTTCCAACTTGTCACTTCTAGAGCATACACCTTCTGTGTAATCCGCCACAGCTTCCGACTTGTCACTTCTGGAGCATACACCTTCTGTGTAATCCTCCACAGCTTCCGACTTGTCACTTCTGGAGCATACACCTTCTGTGTAATCCTCCACAGCTTCCGACTTGTCACTTCTAGAGCATACACCTTCTGTGTAATCCTCCACAGCTTCCGACTTGTCACTTCTAGAGCATACACCTTCTGTGTAATCCTCCACAGCTTCCGACTTGTCACTTCTGGAGCATACACCTTCTGTGTAATCCTCCACAGCTTCCGACTTGTCACTTCTAGAGCATTCACCTTCTGTGTAATCCTCCACAGCTTCCGACTTGTCACTTCTGGAGCATACACCTTCTGTGTAATCCTCCACAGCTTCCGACTTGTCACTTCTAGAGCATTCACCTTCTGTGTAATCCTCTACAGCTTCCGACTTGTCACTTCTAGAGCATTCACCTTCTGTGTAATCCTCCACAGCTTCCGACTTGTCACTTCTGGAGCATACACCTTCTGTGTAATCCTCCACAGCTTCCGACTTGTCACTTCTAGAGCATACACCTTCTGTGTAATCCTCCACAGCTTCCGACTTGTCACTTCTAGAGCATACACCTTCTGTGTAATCCTCCACAGCTTCCGACTTGTCACTTCTAGAGCATACACCTTCTGTGTAATCCTCCACAGCTTGATTGCAAGGAAAATTAAAGGAATAATGAACCATTGTCCCTAGTTCCCACAGGGATGCTTTTAGACTAGGTGGGCCTAGAGCAAAAGTTCAGGATGGGGCCCACTGCCACGCCTTTATCAAGATCTGTGTATACAACCAGCAGTCTGGGGACTGCTAAACCTCCAGAAAATCTAAGTGTTCAAGTGTTTTGTGATGTATTTTAGGCCTTCTTTTTTATGATGATTACTTGTTACCTGTTCTTTTTTTCACTATAACCTACATTTACATACAAACACACACACACACACACACACACACACACACACACACACACACACACACACACACACACACACACACACGCACACGCACACACACAGACACACACACACACACACACACACACACACACACACACACACACACACACACACACTTAAAAAAACACCTTTACTGAATCATCTTTTGCAACATAGGCAAACTTACATTTATATAAAAGTAATCAAACCATATTAACAAGTTCACATTTACAAACGTTATATATCCCGTATATTGTTCTATACAATATAATCAGACTAACAGTACATAAATTGTTCAATCACTGCCTTTTCTTAAATCAAATTCTGCATGTATTTTCCCATAATTTCCATTTCTCTATGTAATTTATTCCTAACTTTTTCTAAAGATTCCACGTTCTGTGCTTTTATCTCTGTTACAATAGTCACTGCTTCAGGTATGGTTGGTTTAGACTTTGTCTTTTTATTAGTAAGTGCTTTTTTGGCAGCCACCAGAATTAAACTTAACATGGTATTACTATATGTAGGCAATTCAGATCCTGCATCCCAGCTCCAATAAATAAATAATTTCCATAGTTTCACTCATTTGCTTACCCAGTATTACTGATAAGAGTACTCCATAGGAAATTTTTAAAGTTTTACCATTTCTACTGCTTGTATCTTGCGATCCGTATCTATAGGCAAGAGCTTCCAGTTTCTCTGTTTTTGTATTATCTTTTTAGTCTCTTCCCACATACCCTTAGCTGCCATAACAGAATCTTTTTTAACCAATATTCCTAAATACTTCATTTTATCATGTCCCCTAAATATGGGTATTGCTGAACCCATTCATGTGTGGATACATAGTTTAGAGCTAAAGCTTTTGTTTTATCTTCATTAATTTTATATCCTGAGATCCCCAGAATGGTATTACAATGTTCCACAACACTGAGATGCTCTTTTCTGGTTATCATCTGCACATAAAGCCAACTTTTCTTGAATACCATACCAATTATATTCTTGAATTTCTGAATCCCTTACTTTCTTTGAAAATGATAAAAAATATAATGCAAACAACAAAGAGGAAAGACAACACCTCTGCTTGGTTCCTCTGTTCAGCCACAACTTATCAGAGATGGACCCTTCCCCTTAGATTTTTGCCTCTAACTCCTCATATATCCTCCCAATTAACCTTATTATTGCATCAGTAAATGCAAATGCAAATGTTTCCATTGCTCTACTCATAAGATTCCAGCTGACTCTGTTGAATGCTCTGCATCAAGACCCACCAACAACAGTGGTATTTTATTATATATTGTTTCCATCTGAATCAGCAGTGCACTATTAATGTTGTCAAATGTTTGCCACCCCTCCATAAAACCACATCAATCCATATTTATTAATTTTGGCAACACCTTTACCATTTTTTTAGCTAATATAGACATAATCACTTTATAATCATGGTTTAAAATTAAAACGGGCCTTCATGAAACTGGATCTGGTTAGTCTTTACTGTCTTTGGGTATTACAGCCACCACAGCTTTTTTCTAGGATGTTGGTGCTTCCCCTCATATTAAAATACTGTTAAACAAAACCTTTCAAATCTTTATCACTTTCTTCCCTCTTAGCTTCCAAACTTCCACCGAAATGCCATCTATTCCTGGAAACTTTCCTGCAGATCGGTTATACATCAACATTTTTAACTCAACTGCTCTTATCTTAATGTTAATTGTTGAGCTTCATCTATCTCTAACTCTGGCATATTTAAGTCTTCCATAAATATTTCCATATTTGCTTTTTCTTGATTTTTCCACTTCTCTGCTTTATACAAACCTTCATAAAATTTCTGAAATATCTTGTATACCTCTACAGGGTCTCTAGTTAGTTTTCTTTTTATAGGCTCCCTAAGTTTGGCAACAACCCTTTCTATTTTTTATTGCCTAACTAATCATGCAAAAAGTTGTGCTTTGGAGTTATTATAAAAAAAATAGTTGCTTAACAGCAATCTTTCTAAACTCATGCGTATTATCCAGTTACTCCCTTATTGTCTCTTTAGCACTCTGAAGTTGCACCTCTTCTTGTTCTGTGAAATTCCCCCTTATTCTGTAATACTTTAATGTTTGTCAGCCCCTCTACATAATTTTTGTTACTTCTTAAGCATATCTCTTTTTCTTTTATTTCTGTTCTATTTTTATTCACTCAGTAACTATAACTTTTGGAGTATTTTCTATCTTCCCTAACAGCTCCTGAATAATTTCCACTACCCATTCCTTGAATTCCTCGCTTTGTAATAGGTAGGTGGGGACGCACCGGTGTCTCATCTTTACCACATTACCCTGCATTTTTATCTTGGCAATTACTGGCACATGAATATGAAATAGTTATTGGATACATGTTAAAGTTCTCAAGTAAATGCACATGTCCCTGTGAAATATAATTCCTGTCTAGTCTAGCCCAGTTATTGTATCTTGGAGAATAAAATTCTTCAGGTTCCTACTACTGAACTCACATGTTCCATAGCATATATTTTTATAAAATTCTTCAGAAATTTAGCACCCACACACATATTGACACTGTCTCTGACAAACCAGTCGATCATGAGATGAAACCAAGTACACATGCATATGCACACATGTGTATACAAACACACATACACACACACACACACACACACACACACACACACACACACACACACACACACACACACACACACACATTCTCTCATATTGCATGCTTACCTACAGACAGATAAGACCAGAATACTTGAACAAAACCTACACAGATCCAAGGAGTATATGCAAATGCCACACAGAAGGAGACACAGCCGAGGACTCAAACTCAGACCCAAGTACTGTGAGATGGAAATTCTATTCACTTAATCATTTAACCAGTGGCCAGTTGTGCTCACAAAAATCCTGCCCAGACCACCAAACATTTCTACTTATTGTGTACAATGCTTATGCTTAACTGTGTAAGAACATGAAAGAAATTAGGGCCAACCTGATACTCTACATTGCAACAAACACAAAATATACACATGTACACCTATACAAGTACAAACCATAGCAATGATCATTTTACACTGGATTCTGAATACAATACATTGTGTGATGCTGCTTCTGCTTTGTCAGTTCAGTGAATGTTTAACACTGATCAAACAACAGTGAGACAAGTCACTTTTATCCAAGGAAAACCTCTGTACCCATCAATTACAGCTACTTTATTGGCTGTGTGCACTTTGGATTTCTGATTGTGATTTCAAAATCTCCACAGTAAAATATTCTAACATGCTTTACACAAATGCATGCCAGTTCTGCAAAGCCAGATTAATGACTGTTTAACTTGATCACAATAGCAGAGTCAGTCATTTTCATTCACATACAGCTCCTGTATGTCAGTCATTTTCATCTACATGCATTTTGATGACCATGGACATCTGAGATGTCTATTTGTGGTAAATACATACACAAATAAATAAATAAAATATTGATGCCATGGTAAGGTGTTTTTCGACTTTGTTTCATACTAATAGTAGCCTTAGTAGTATATTCCAACTTGCTTTATGCAAATCATGTTAGTCCTACAAAGCCAGAATAACAAGTAAATATCAGACTGAGGCATTTTTGTCCATAGACAAGCTCTATTCTTAAACACAGTGTTTTCAGTAACTAAAAATATTTTCTCAAATTTGACTGTTACCATATAATGTATGTGTCACTTATTAACTCACTATTAATTCTTTAATAACACCCCTTGAACTTGTCTTTCCTGATAAAATTAAAACATTGTTTATTCTCATTTCCCTTAAAACTGTCTATTTTGTTCTAATCTAGTATTTTTTATTTTCCTCTTCACTAGTGTGCAGCCAAAAGGGTTTGATATGGAAACATCTTACAACAATAATTTGCACTATTCCATTATTTCTGTTAATTTAATGTAATATCATAGGGCCATGGGAAATTTAAGTTAGTTGAATCTTGCAACCATTTACAACTTGTCAGTATCCTACCTCAGACTGAACATCCTGTTTTGAGGAGGGCCGGGGTGAATTTGTGAATAATCATCCAATCATCCAGTTTATGTTTGAAGGACAATAATATATCGCACTGTTTAACTTGCCATGGAAGTCTATTATAAAAGAGGGGATGGTGCTGTTTAATGATACTATCTCTCTACCTTGTTTTAATTATCTACTGATGAATGTATCGGACTATTAAGTTTGTAAAGAAGCAAAAGATCTGGGACTACTCACTCCCTAATGGTTCAGAAGCAAGGCATAGATCTCCTTGCAGGAATCTATGGGACACTGAGCAAAGATACAGTATTTCTAGTATTTCCTGATAGTTTATATTTATTTAAGTCATTGAACTTCTTAGTTAGGAACCTCTGAGGCTTTCTAGTGGTTTGATATGTCTAGTGAGGTACATCCCAAAGGAGGAGTTATATTCAATAATTGGCCTAATCAATACTGAATATAATGGGACAATGTCCTCTTTGCATCTGGATGATATCCCTTTGGTGATCAGCTGCACTAAGCAGATGGACTTTCTGACTACTGATCTTGCATGATAATCCAAGCAGAGTGAATTATCAACCCAAGTACCAAGGTCTCTAACAATATTATCATTTCAGAGTGGTGTATTGTGTATGCTGTATTCTAGGGGAGGGATTGTTTACAAAATGCAACTGTATTAAAATTTATGCCCATTGTTAGCACATCAGGTGCTTATTAGTGCAACTTCTTGTTATAAGGCTTGAGTGTCAAAGGATGACTAGACAATGACTCCTAGTTTTCAGTCGACTGGAAACTGGGTAAACAAGAGGTCTTGGTCTGTAGTCTGGAGGTTAAAAATAAATGCCAAAAAAGGAGTCCCAGCATGAAGCCCTGTGGAACACTACTGGTTACCTTCATACTTTTTGATGCAGCAGCTGTTACCTGCAGTTTATGGGTTCTGCCCCTTTGCCAGTATGTATCCACATTACCATACAGGGCTCTATTTGCAATGCACTTATCTTATTAACTATGTTAGCATGAGGTTTAGTGTCAAAATCCCTGGCCAGGTCAAGGCATACTGTGTGCACAACACATCCATTGCCAACAGTTCGGGTTACTCTTTTAAATAAGTTATCCAGATTCATTAGGTTTGATCTACCCATAACAAAGCCAAATTGCTGTGGCTCAAGTCTGATGAGATTTTTAATGGTCATAATTAATCGTTAATCATGTCAATTATAATATATTCTATGGCTTTGCATATGAGAGTCGACAGGCTAATGGACCTGTAATTCCCACAGTAAGTGGTGGGGCCACCCTTTTAGAGTGGCATCACCACTTCTGTGTGCCAAACTTCTGGGATGAAGCCAGTGGCTAAACTCAGATTAAATAGTTTAAGGAATGTTTCTGACAGGGCATGCTTAAACAGCCCTGTACATTCTCAGGTTCAATAAAGGAAGCATTTTTAATTTTTGAGATCACCTTTAGTACATGATCTTTGGTGAGCATGGAGGGTCTGATATATTCTGGGATAAGTGGGCTTTGAATAGTTTCCAAGCTGAAGTTAATTTTTAGCTAATATGTTGGCAATATAAATCAGGTCAGAATAAGGGGTTCCACCTTGAATAAGTTGTGAGCAATATTGGGTGTTATTTCTTAGTCTCCTAAAGTAATTAAAGAACGATTTGTAGTTGTCCTGAGCTTCAGAATGTAATTTCAGTTTGTGTGCTGCCTAAAACTTCCTAATATTTTTTTTGTCTTTTTTTATATTACACTTGATTTGAGGGTTCTTAGATCTGATATATATTTTAAGGATTTATATTTCTTTTATTGTATAGAGTTTGTTTATGTTGCTGGACCACCATAGAAGTTTGTATTTAAACTTCCCATTACATTTAGATCTAGTAGGTATTCTCAATTCTATACATTTATTTAAGTGGGTATAGGACTTGTGTAGCTTCCTGCTGATGCATATCTTGGATTTTGCTGGATAAGTGAATCATAAATGTCATCACAAATTTTAATTAAAATATATGTTTGAAATCCAGAGGGATAGCTGGTTTAACTAGTGCCCTGTGCCAGTCCCATGATGTTATGCCCTATCTCCTTAGGTCTTCAAGTGAAGAACAAAAAAAAGGTCTACTTCTGGACAAATACAGACCCCTCTCTGCTTTCTGAACATTAAAACCAAGTTTCAATAATTACACAGACATAGATGCACTGCAAATTCTGAAGACCCACAAGGTAGGGCATTTTGTTATTGAGGCTTCTGGTATTCAGCAGAGCTACTTTAATGTGATCCTGTTTCGTATTTGATGTGTTAACTTCATTGGGATGTCCAACAGCCGGTCTCTGTCTAAAAAGGTACTATGGGAGCAGTAAAGGCTTTAGCCACTATGCAAAATACTTGGAATTAGAGCTGCAAACCATCTTTGGCAAAGCAAGTAGGATTGTCAAGCATCTCGCCCCATGCTAACACATGCTGGATCTCCCTGGAATTATATAACTATTCAACCGACTGTTGAAGCCATTTATCTTTTTTTTTTTTTTTTTTTTTATACCTAGGCATCATTCTTGGAGAAAGAAGGATTCGCTCACATCCAGAGACTTGCGTGCTTTGGTGACAGGCATGGAGAACTCTAACATGTTCCTCTGCATATCCCCCAGGGTTTTGCATGTCAGTGCATTCTCATCTACACAGACCACCACCATGTCGTAGTTATATTTACTAGGTGAAATCGCCTTAAGAACCCTTGAGATCCTGGCAACTGAAAGACAACTTACTGTCCCCCTGTCTTTGCCTATGACAGAAGAATCAGTTTGTCTGATTATAATGTCTCACCAATCACTAAAATGTTTTTATTTGTAGAGTAGTTGTTTGTACTGGATCTAGGATGATTTAAATCTTGGTGACTCTGTTGTGGAGGTAGAGTTTTGCTGAGACATAGTCTTCATAGATCTAGGAGGCATTGAGAAGGATTATTATACAGACTCAGCATAAGTCATTTTAGTGTGGATTGGTGTAAGAGCATTTTAGAAGTGTGTACTGCTCACAGTCGGCCTTCATATTAGTTAAATACTCACATCTCACAAACAGAATGTGTTGTACTAAGTAAAGCCTGTTATCTGTGAGCATCAGGCAGTTACTACACTGCCTACGGATACCAAGTGCAATGAAAATGCCAACAGAATGAAGCAAGCAGGATGACCGTCCATTTCAGTCTGAAGGATAGAATAGAATTAGATCAAATTATTAGAGGACTAGATTCGGTTAAATGAGCTGGATATCGGACTTTAATATGGAGACAGCAATTAGTTGTGCTACGTAGCTATGCACTATGCAGAGCAGCTACTATCAGCTAAAGGTAATGTGGAGAAAATGCAAGCTAATTGTTCTAGATTAGAGCAACTGTGGGTTGTCTGACTCTACTATTTGGACCCAATGTGTGCAGCATGGCTTGTTAAACAACTGTGGACAGCTCTCCATACTACAGATCTTGCTAATCACACTAACCAGTAGTAATTTGGAAAGGTTAAGTGGTGTAGATAAAGATATGGCTCAATATATCTGCACCTATACAGTGCGCTGTTAAACATGGCTGCATGATGAGAACTGCCGTGCAAACACAGGCAATTTATAGCAACACAGAAAAGCTGAAAAAATTCAAATAAGCCCACTGACCAATAGTAACACAACTATCTTCAAGGTTCTACAGTAATCAGAAGTCAAGAAATGGCTAGGCTCTTTCTCCCTTCTCACTAGATTTAAACTAGTAACATATCTTGGCTAGATTAGTAATAATCACCAAAAAATGTAAAGCTATTACAGTAAACTCAATAAGAACAGAAAATATACTTATCCCAGGTCTTGTAGGACTGGTATTTTAGTCAGATCTGGTGAACAATTTTCACAATCAATAGCTTTGCACTTAAACATCCAGCAGCTCATAGGAAATAAGCTATGGGACATGTAAATATGAGCAATTTATAGCAACCGAGGAAAGCTGAAAAAATTTTAAGGAAAATACCAGCCAATAGCAAACCAATACTTTTCATGGTTCTGCAGAAATAAGAGACCTATAAATGTCTAGGTTCTTTCTCTGTTCTTACTAGAGTGAAATGAGCAGCAAATTTCAGATAGGTTATTAATAATCACAAAAAGGTGCAAATATATTGCAATACACTCAGTAACAGCACAACTCAGATTTATTGTTAGCATGTATTAGAAAGCTGTTTCTTCCTATTTATCAAAGCCATTATATTATTTCAAATGAACAGCATCTAGGCTTCCACCCTACTTACACTTATATTCTGTCAAGTATTAGACTAAATCAGGGACATTAAATTATTCCAAGGCAAAAATAAGGGGACACTCATAGATTTCTGTGGCTCTGCTACTGGAATAATGTATTTAACATTTGCTCATTTCTTTTCTATACTTATTGCCTATATGATATGGTTGTAATGGCAGCAAATGGGAGAAATCAGAAGAAGCTGAGAAATGGGATACAAAGGAAATAGTGGAACAGGCTAACAGCTTCAAGTACTGGGAGCAGTGGTTGAGGAGAAGGGAAGTCTGACTGAGGAAGTCAAAGATAGAATCAGAGTGGCTGCAGCCAGCTGGCACTAAGAGGTGTAGTGATAACAGAAAGATGCTAAAGAAGCTGAAAAGTAAAGATATACAAAACAGTGGCTCTACCAGGACTACTGTATGGTATAGAAACCTGGTAAGTAAAGGTAGAGCAGCTGAGGAAGCTAGAGGTGATGAAGATGAACTGCCTAATATGGGTGGTAGGATGCACACTGTGGGACAGACAAAGAAATGACATAAGAGCAGAAGCCAAAGTAGCTCCAATTACAGAAAAGCTGAAAGACAACAGATTACAGTAGTTTGGGGATATGAGTAGAAAAACAGAAAAAAGTCTGGTGAAGAAGATTTGGGACAGACAGGAAGTAGGTAAGAGCAATGAAAGCATTCAGCAAAGGGGTGGATGGATTGTGTGAGAGAAGAGCTGCAACTGTCAAGCATGAGTGTTGAAGAAGGTAGGAGTGTGGGATTGAATAGAGAGAGATGGGGACAGTTGACAGGATACCCCAACCCCATGTAGAAAATGGGAAAAGGTAAGTTGATGATGATGATTATGATCGCTCATCATATACTCTCATTCATCATTATGTTTTTTATAGGTTTAATGGTAGCTATGGACAGTGCCCTAGGGTAGAGGGATAAAGCCTTGACTATGGCCCAGGCAACCTGGATGTGATTAGCAGGTTGGGCATATAAGGCGCTTGCAGGAAGGGATGGGTGTGCCCATTCAAGGGGCTGGTGACCTGGAAATTCCACACATTTGATCCCTGATGGGGGCTGGGGACATAGGCCAAAGAGGGGAATGGGGGGTGGACATTAGCTGAACTGCTGTGGAAGTAGGGGTGATACAGCAGCAGCACTTGAACAATACAGGAGATCGTAAGAGGAAATGGAAGTAGCTTAAAGTGACCCTCCCATAGCAGAATATGATGTTCAGTCCCAGAGTGTATTAAGCTCCTTAAATCTTATTCATTTGATTCTGTAGAAGGTTAGGAGGCATGGGTAGACCAAACTACTGACAGAGGCAGTGTGATGTGCTGATGGTCAGCTGTGTGGTAGAAAAAATATAGAAAAATAGATGGTAGCATATGTGTAATATACTGTATAATTTTCGTTCTTTGTTTTCATGCACAAACTGCCATGGTCAAAAACATCCTGTTTTAGAGATTATGTCTTGTTATTATTTTGGCCAATATTTTAGGACCTGATTGACTGCGATACAGACCTCATCTTTCAACTTTATATACTTTTCCCAAAGTGAAACCACAGCGGTTAGTATAATTGATCCTACTAAGTTCAGAGTACTCTTGGATATACATTTACACTTCTAATTCTTCTATTTAATATTTGATCATTCTGTGCCAGGGAAATAGAAGCCACCTTCAATTCAACATATGTAAGTCCTTTACTGTCAGAATTTTGCTGAATAACACAAACACATCCATCATATTCATTCTTGTCATATCATTTGCTCCAGCTATTAAGACAGTATTGTTAGCCATTTCCAGTTTTGGATTTATCAGCCTTTACATACACCTGATATCCTAGCATTAGGCATATTTGCACTGATTGCAGTCATGCTGTACCCGTTCATTAGATAAGAATCCATCCACCTAAATCTTGAACTGTCAAACACTAACAATTTTGCTCCTAAACATTGTTCTCCAAAGAATGTTCTTTATCATATTCATTTAGTTTAAGCTAGCCATGTGGCACAGAGAAAGAGTGAGAAAAAGCCCCAAATGCAACCTGGAAATGTAGTTTCTATTTGTGGTCCAGACACTGGAGAAACCAAGCAGGAGGATGGGACTAAGTGACTGCTGCTGGCACATCCATCCAGGAATTACACATGGCGGTTTGGTCCACTGGAAGGCTGCCATCTTGTAAAGGATGGGTGTGCCAGCCTGAAGAATACAGGCCGAGGAAGCACACCCAGTAAACAGCTTGCTCACTGTAGCTAGAGGATGCATGCCTACATGCACGGGAGTAATGCATGTGCCTGTGTCTGATGTTGCCAGAGTCTTTCCTGTCTATAATTACTGTAGGGGTAGCAAGGGCAAGAAATCTCTGATGCCTGCCTGGATGATTGCATCTCCTTAGAAAATGAGATTTTAAGGGGGGAAGCTGATGACCTGCAAGCAGCACACGAATCATAATAAACTCAGTTCATGCTGTCTTTTAATATACTTTTAAAGTCTAATGAATATTTCCTTTCATGTGTGTCAATCATAGTGTTAGAGACTTGATCACTCAGACTTGGCTTGTTTATTGTTCTGTCTTTACCTTCCCTCCCAGCCAGTTCCCTGTTGGATCTATACCAAAAAGACACTGATCAAGTTTTATCTCTTCAATTTCAGTTTAAATTGTGCTATAATCACTTTTACTGCCTTGTACTACTGTACCCTGAAGTAAGATCATTTGATTGAAAGATGAAAATGCTACTTCTGAAAACTTTAAAATAAATTTCCTTTTGAAGTAATGTTTAAGTGGTTGGCATCATTTGGGTGTAATGGAGCTGGAAAAGCTTTTGTTAAGACAGTTTCTCTCTATTGGCTAAAACTTCTAACCCTTCTGCTTTAGATATTCCTTTATCCCCCTGGTCATTCTTTCTTTGTGTGTGTGTGTATTTTGTGTGTTCTTTTCTCCTCTGCACTTTTAGTGAGCTACCAGAGGTTTTGTTCTTCACACCCTACTCTTCCTAACCTAATGCCTAAAACAACCTAAATAGTAAGTGAGCAATGTGGTGGTGTAAGGGCTTTGTTAACCCTTTCTGTGAGAGATTCTACCCCAAATAGCCTTGCCTCTCCTGTAAGGCACCTCCACCTCATCTCCAGCCTCCAATGACAATAACAGACAGGATACCTGTTTCAGAACACATCTCCAAACCTCCCCCTACAGAGTGGGAATAGGTTCAACTTTATCCTTCCTGTGTCTCACAAGGCAATTATGGAGCTAATTTTGGTGTTAACTTTTCATTGACAGACCCATAAGAGTTTTGTATGAGTATTGCATTATTGACTGTTTATTCTCAACGCCATGTTAGCCCTTTAGTAGTAATCTAAACTTATGAAATTCTTTGACTGTAAAATAGCTTAAATATACCACCATAAAATACTACTTCATCAGTCCATATTCAGTCTCTACTTATTATCTGTTGTTCTTCCTCTTGACTTCCTTAACATGAGTAAAGGCTTAATCACACATTTTACTGTGCCCTAAAGCGTAATAGGGAAACATTTATTTCTGTGCAGTTATATAAACTGCTCGTATAGCCAAAAAAAAAGAGAAAAGTCATTTTAAAAATGTTTATTCAACAAAAGTAATGTTTCAATCAAATATGGAATATTGATATAAATGTTAACAGACTTTGGGAGAGGTAGAGACAGAACTTTGCCTGGCATAAATAATGACTACACAAGAAGTAGGCTGCTGAGAATAAAAATGAAATCTTGAAATTGCTAAATGCAAAGTTAGAAGGAATGACTGATGATATGAAAGTGTGTAATGACAGAAACTGAAAAGGAGAAAACAAGGCAAAACAATTGTATAAATCCTAATCAGTGAAAATCAATGGGACTGCATTTTTCAGAATGACAGTCATAAATGAATTCCAAAGAAATTCACCCAATGGATATGTTGAGGTTGTAAGGATAAAAGGAGGCAATATAAAACTAAATAATGAGTTTGTAGGATGTGTACTGCAATGAACCATAACATAAAGAAGCTGTAGAACTAGAAAATTAATATGTTAGAGGGTAGTAATGTGAAACCTGACACAACTGTGAGTATCATGAAAATAACGGCTGTACATACTGTGCAAAGTAGTCAGATATATATACTGCAAAGCAATACAGCACGTCAAAAAGTCTGAGAATAAGAGTGATAAAGAAATCATATTAGAACAACTGCAATACATGGCAAATGTGTTGTATGGATAAGAGGGTAACAATGTCAGAAAGTGCCATCATGTCAGTTTATGGTACCAGAATCTGAAGTTTACTGTTAAAGATTTCAAGGCTATGATGCAATTTAATTTCACACAAAATGTCAGAATGCTGAAAACACAGTTACCATCGTTACCATCACAGCTTCTTCTGCATTATGGGTACTAACCATTCTTAAAGGTATAAACATATTTCTGTATATATACACACACACACACACACACGTGTGTGTGTGTGTGTGTGTGTGTGTGTGTGTGTGTGTGTGTGTGTGTGTGTGTGTGTGTGTGCATGTGCACATGTATATACATAGTGATATACAGATATATATGCATGTATATTTTAAATCTGTACATGTAACTGCAATAATAATAGCTAAATACAGGAGTTTAGTGTTAAATTTCAGGCTAACTAAAACTAGTTGTGTGGTATGTTTATGTCTTATTCATATCATAAATTGAAGCCAGTGAGGCAAATCTACTTTAACTGTGCTTATACAAATAAGGTCTACAGCCTTTTGATTTAGTTCACAGATTCATAGGTTCATAGATTAGTACTAGGCTAACTGCCCTTGCGACCCATTTTAAGCCTAGACAATTATCCCTTGGGAGACTGAAACCCTGTACCTTGTGTTTGTAAGGCAAACACCTTAACCATTAGGCCACCCTCCCAACCAGTATTACCTCTGCTGTCTCTTTAAATGCAAGTCAATATACTTGGTAGAGATGTGTGTGAGCTTTAGGCACAATGAAGAGGATTTATCTGGCAGATGAAAAAGGTTACGTCCCTTAAAAGGAACACCAACTGCTGCACTCGTCTATGCTTCTAATGATCCGGAATCAACACTACTAGTTGCATGAGCCAAAAGACTGGTGGAGGCCATAGAGTTATCTGCAGCTGTTACCATAGGTGTACTCACAGGGCAAGATCCTCGCAACGCTGTTTTCACTCTTAATCAAAAGGGAGTTAATGCTCGTCTGTGTTTACCAGTTCCTGAGCTCTTTACATCTTTCAATGTCCTACAAGATGCTGTTCCCAACTGAATCCATGTTGTATTAGTACTTGCTGACAAAGATTTCTCTTTTCGTGTGGCAAAACTCATTCTGTACTGAATTGTTGTTGTCTATTAACTGAATCTGGATAAGCAGTATTTAATGGTTTTGTTCATGTAAGCTATGTACACCTTTTGAGTGGTATGAAACAGCCAATTTCTGAATCCTGAATTTCCTGACTGTTGAAATCCATCTAAAGTGAATGCTTACTTTCCCAGTGCTGTACTGGTCCTTGAGCAGAACCTGTACTAATGCTCAAAAAAAACAAAGTTTTGTTCTGCAGCGTGTATATCATTCCCTGGTGTATCCTGCCTTGAGATTTCCTGAATTTCCTGACTGTTGACATTAACACTTTCCCTCCACCCCACCTGCCTCTCACTACCTCACCACTTCCCTCCTAAGTCCCTTAACCTCCTCTCTATTACATCCAACAGGCCCCACCTATCATGCACTCTCCTACTCCTAAAACCTTTATTTCCACTTCCTTCCTCATCCTTCTTCTACTGCCTCTATACCATGCCACCTCCTATACTCACTTCCATCTACACCCTCCACCTCTGCCTCCCCACCTCCCCCACACAACACACTTACACAACATCTCAGATTCTTTAGTTCCCTCCCACCCTTCCCTCCTCTTCAAAGTAAAACTTTTCCTAATCACTACTAAATACTACAAACCCAGACCTTTTCATTACCAGACACTTCTAACTAAGTACAAACCAAAACAACTTATTCCTTATCTTACTTACCTCTGCTTAGCCGGTGACATTCACCCTAATCCAGGACCAAACTTCTCTCCTACTAACCACACTAGCTCCCACAATAATTCCACCAATAAATACCTCAAATTCCTCACCATCAATGCCCAAAGCCTAAAAAATAAAATAATCCACTTTCATGCCTGGCTCATCACAACTCACCTGACATGTAGCCATCTCTGAAACCTGGCTAAAACCTCACATAAGTGATTCTGAAGTCCTTCCCCCTGGATTTCAATCACTTCGATCTGATCGCCTAAGTACTCGAGGTGGCGGTGTCGCACTAGTCTACTCCAACCAGCTGTCCTTTACTCCATATCCTAATCCCCATCCCTTCTTTTAATAATGTTGAACTTGTAGCAGGCCTTCTAAAAATTAACAATCATAAAAGCATCTGCTTCATTTCCCTCTATATTCCTCCAGGTAACAACACCAACACCCTGGAAGACATCCTGTCTTGGGCCTCCTCAAATATTAAACTGGAAACCTACATATCGACTGGAACAAAATCAACAACCCTAATCCCACCATGTCAATCAATCTGTTTAACTAGACTCAACTTACTAACACCATCACTAGACCCAACAAAACCAACCCCCCAGACTCTATACTAGACTGGATCCTATTATCTCATCCCAATAAAGTGATACAACCTGGTGTCATACCAGACCCATTAGGAGACCACCTCCCTGCCTTTACCCATTGAGCTTCCCTCACCCCCTCTCCACACTCCCACCAGTTTATCCACACTCAGAACCTCTCTAACTTTAACCCTACTACTTTCTCTGATTTATTCAGGAATACCAATTGGAACCCCCTGAAAACTATTCCATTAGACTCAGCCGTTGACTTTTTAAACTCATCTTTCTTAAATGTCCTTAACTCCCTAGCTCCAGTAAGAACAAAATGAGTAAAAACTAAGACCACCCCGTGGCTTACCAAAGATACCAAAAAGATTATGCTACAAAGAGATAAAACCTGGAAAACATACCTCCAAACTAAACAACCAGACATCTTACTTAAATACAAACAACTAAGAAACCTTGTCAAAAAACAAGTTATCAAAGATAAAAAGTCCTATTACATCAAAATGCAAACAAATCATGCAAAAAACCCCCCAAAATTTTGGAACTCTATCAACTCTCTCCTTAGGTCAGGTACTAAAAACAATCCATGCCCCGACATCAGCAAATCTGACCTTGAAATTGCCTCACTATTCAACACCTTCTTCACCACTTCTATTGCTGAGCTAACCAAGATCTTTACCAACAACAATCCTCAACCCCACCCCAACCAAACATCCTCTCCCTCCTCTCCCCCCCTACTTTCGAACTCAAACCCATCTCCACCTACCAAATAAAGAAACTACTCTCTAAACTAAAGCCTTGCTCCAATGCACCCGACAACATTCCCTCCTCCTTCTTAAAAATAGCCTCCGATGGTATTGCTCTCCATATTAGCATCCTGATCAATAGATCCCTACTTGAATCCTATGTACCCAAACTATGGTGCTCTGCATATATTCTTCCACTTCACAAGGGTGGCAAAAACTGTAACGTATCGAATTTCCGCCCCATAGCAATCCTTTCCCCTCTCTCTAAACTCCTTGAAAAATGTATCTACCTTCAGCTCTTGCCATTCCTTACCAAACACAAGCTACACTCTCCTACCCAACACGGACATAGTATCAACACCGCCCTTCTTTCCTTCTTACATACTGTCAATTTAGCCTGTGACTCCGGTAATTTAGTATCCTCTGTTCTGTTGGACTTATCTAAAGCTTTTGATACTATCTCCCACACCACCCACGTTCTAAATCATCTGTCTAATCTCAGTCTCTCCCACAAAACTCTCTCCTGGTTTTCCAGCTATCTTTCTGACAGATCCCAGGATGTCAAATGAGGCCAGGGCACCTCCACCTTCCGTCCTACCCCCACTGGAGTACCCCAAGGATCCATACTTGGCCCAATTCTATTCAACATCTTTATTAACGACTTTTACAAGGCCATACCCAATACTAAAATTGTTCAATATGCTGATGATTCTACTTTGATCTGTGGCGCCTCCAACTTAACAGATCTCCAACTACTGACACAAACAGCCTTCTCTACTACTGAAAACTGGATGCTCCAAAATCACCTCTCATTAAATGCTAACAAAACTAAAATCTTTCTATTCTCTCCTTTTAAGTCCTCCCCTATTGATAAAAACTAATTCCAAATAATCAGTCATAACAACTCCATTTTAGAGGTCGTTCCCTCCGCCAAACTTCTTGGTGTAACTATTGATGAACACCTAAAATTTAATACTCACGTTCAGCTAAACATAAAGAAAACCCACATAAAACTCAGTCTACTTTATAGAAACAACCACTTCCTCTCTCCTGCTACCAGACTAACTCTCACCACTTCTTATCTCCTTCCCCCTCTACTGTATGGTGCCCCTCTGCTTACTAATTTATCCTCCTCACTATCCTTCAAACTAGAAATATGTTACAATAAAATCTCCAGATTTGCTACCAAAGCCAAATGTTCCTCTCATCACTGTTCCTCCCTTCACTCATTAAACTGGCTTGAACTCCATAACCAACTTGACTTTCTCCAAATCATGACTGCCTATAGACTGCTATTCCAACCTACCAAGTGCCCTGCACTATCCAATATCCTACAACCATATACTCCCCATAAAACACTTAGATCTACCCACCAAACCCTAATCACAATCCACAAACCCAAGCACCCAGCTAGTCAACTTCTGCTTTCCTTCACCTTAGCAAAAAAATGGAATGCTCTTCCCTCCACTCTTAGGACCTGCGTTAACCTTGAAAATTTTAAAACTCTTCTTCATTCTCACCTTTACTCAAACAGGAAATGCAACTGTACTCTTCACCCTATACCTCTCAAAGTCTCCTCTACTTTTACTCTTGGTTAACCTCTCACCTAGCTAATCTTGCTCATTTGTATTATGTATATATAACTATACTGTAAAATCTAGCCTCAAGGCCATTTGCCTGTCTTTTACACCTAAACAAAATTGTAATTGTTTGTTTCTTTATGAATGCTACCTGTTTATTTGTCAGTTATGCAAAGTTTCTTAGTAATTATTCATGTAACTATTTATTGTTGGAGCTTTTCTCCCTGGGCCTTCACTGAAAACAGGCTCCCTGAGCCCAGTGGACCTCCCCGGTCATCAAACTGGAATAAATAATATAAATAAATAAATAATAAATGAATGGTAAATGGTCATGAACAGGTGAACTATGGTCATTGTGGACAGGATGCAATAAGTAGTGTGAAAACTGCATTAAATAATAAATACTGTGTGTATGTTTATGAGACAGAGTGCAATTAACATATTTCAGTGGTATACAGTGTAACTTGTGATTTTTGCAGAGGTAGTCAAAACACTTGAGAAGGCAACCAGTTTGTAAATAAATGCAGTGATGTGCCACGATCAGTACAGACGTAGTTGCAATCAGGCAGATATCTCTGAATTGATACAAAATATTTTTTGAAAAAGAAATGTGTGCATTATCAGCATACCTGCAAGTAGAGAGCACAAAATACAAAATGCTGATAGTAAGATTGCTATTCTAGCAAGAGATTATGATATTTTTCAGCATTTAGTCCGCCTGAAGATAAAATGTTACATTAAATTTTCATCAGAAGTTGTACCAGTGATCCATCTACTTCACAAGCATATGTAACAGCAAGGTATAATTGTTAAACAGACTGAACCATTAGAATGGGTTAACAATACAGTAACTTTGTGAAACAAGACAGATTTAAAATATGTTTAGATTCACAGGACTTAAGAAATGGATTCTGCTAGGACATTATCCATTATAGACAGTGGAATGGATTGCTACTATGCCTAATGTAAAATTCTCTTCAGTGCTGAATGCTAATCAAATTTTTGGCAAAGCAAGCTAGAGAAGGCTGGCTCAAAGCTATGTACCTTTAACACACCACTGGGCAAATGGATTTTTAACACTACCATTTGAAATTTCATCAGCTCTTGATAGATGTTTCAAAGAGCCAAAGCTTATATGGTTTAAGGCTTGGAAGTAGTTGTAAACATAGCTGATGGCATTTTGGTACAGGTATTTTCAAATAACACCAAGATACCAGACTGAGTAAGCTGTTATTTATCTATTTATTTATTTATTTATGTTTGTTGATCTGGACAGTGCACTGATCTACAAAGATCCTTTACAGACAAAAACTGAAAAACCTGAAAATAAAAAATAAACAAAAGTAAGGAAAGTAGCTAGAAAGTATACAGAACAAAGATTTTGCAAGACAATAACGTTACAGTATAACTTTGAAGAAGCATTATAGTAGATGTAATTACTAGCCAGACTATGAGCACAAGGTCTGAAATTAAATAAAGCTAAATGACAGCTTGGTGTGTCTCCTATAAAGTACGAGTCATCTTCTTACAGCCAGTGGGTTACAACCAGATCTCTACAAGGTATGTGCTACTATAAATATGCAGACATCAACAGACAAACCCTAACTACTTTGATTCATGAGGATGACACAATGCCTCTTCATGTTCATACCACACTTGTCAGGAATAAATGTACCTCAAAGAAAACAACTTGAGCACAATGGAATCTGGATTTAGGCTGGAGAGCAAACTACAAGATTTCACTTATAAAAGAGATTGGTACCTACTGTCCCCACATTTAAATATTTTGATTCAGAATTATCTATGATGCTACAAGTGTATGTAGTCTAGAAAGGGTGAGGAATGGTACTTCTGCAAAAAGGCAGGTCATTTGCAGATGGATTTAGAACACTGACTGATGCAAAACTGGATATTCACAGGTTGAGAAAAAAATGCTAGCCATAGTGTTTGAATGTCAGTAATAAACCAAATGCTTCACAAATAGGGTATGCTCGGCCAAACCATTAACTCATAAAACACCAGAGGCCAGCATGTGCAGCTTGTAAATTCTTTTATTAAAGAATGGATGTCTATAAGGCATATAATGCCACAAAATATAACAAATCAAACCGGTTTTGGATATGCAGCCTTCATCAGTGATAAAGCGTTAAACATCCACAAAGTCTCATTACTATTTATAGATACCACCAACCAATAAGAATATGGTATAGTCCAACCCTAAGGCCGGTTTCTCTTAGTAATGTATATCATGAAACAAAGAGTGTCATCACCATCTGAATATTACAATCAAAAATAATTGAATATATATTATAACCATAAGGTAAATAAATAACATGAATAATGAACAACATAAAATAAGTCCCCGTCAATAATGTACTAACTTATAAACCTGTAAAGTGTACACATGAACTACTATATAGACAAACTGTTATGAAAGGAACTGAAGACCTATTCCCACTTATATAAACAAGTATTGTTTTGAATATTCAAAGTTGACATATGATAGCATATAAAAAACTAATCACAAAGGCAATAGCTTGCCAATATATAACCAATGTCTTACCCAGACCCATGATTACCTATTATACAATAATATATACCATGAACATAATTTAAATATATCTAGTCCAATGGTTATGAAACCAAAAACATTTTTTGTCTCATAATTATGAGAAACCATAATCATGTTCATATCTATGTCAATGTTAACACATATGCTATGTTCAAAACCATCAATCATATATATCAGATGAATTTTGAATTTATAAGTGATCATTCAAGCCAGGGGAAAATAAAGCACCAAGATGAATAATCCAATATTTTTCCTTGTGGTTCAAACTACTGTGCCACCCTTGTTGGCTACTTCTGTCTCCCGTTATTTTGTCTATGATCATAAACATAAATTTGGCATTATGATGTTTAAGTGTGTGTCTGTACAAAGCATTGGTTTCCTTTTTATTTTTTATGTCACTTTTGTGTTCACCCATCCTAATTCTGAGTGATTGTGATGTTTGTCCGACATAAAATGCTGAGCATTGACACGTTGCCAAATAGATAATCCAGGTACTGCTACAGTTCCCAAAAACTCTAAGATCATAGACCCTGCTTGTACTGGTACTAGTAAACTGTTTTCATTTACTGACTTGATTACAGGATGCACAGTGACCACATGGAAATGTTCCCACAAGTTCATCCCCAGATATTGTCAACTGTTTGTGAATAGCACCTCCACTTTCCTTATGCTTATAGTGTGAAAACATGGCTCTTAAATTCTTGCCCCATCTATATGAAAATTGGCATTTCGGGCCCAAAATATTTCTTAAATGGTCATTTGCTAGTAATATATTCCAGCTGGAATCAAGAATGTTTCTGATAACATTATGGTTTCTACCAAATGTGGTGACAAACCTTAATGGAGACTCTACACCTAACGGTTGACATTTTTTTTATATTCCAATAGTTTATTTCTATCTTAGTTGTCAGACCACATACTAGCTGATATTATATCTGATTGGTGATAACCTCTATCTAGAAATCTATTTTGAAGATCCTGTTTAGCTCTCCCAAAGTCTGTCTGGGATGAACAAATGCTTTTAATTCTCAAAAATTGAGACTTTGGTATGTTGCGGATGGTGTGGCATGGATGCATACTAGATGCATGTAATAAGTGTTGTATTGTGGATATTTTCTGTATGCTTTATACTCAAAGTATGGTCATTATTCCTGTACACCGTAACATCCAGAAAATCAATAGTATTGAGATCATATGTAATAGTAAATACTATGCCTCAAATGTTACCATTCAAATATTCCACAAATTCCTGCAAGTACGCAGAATCATAACAGTTTGTCTATATAGCCAAAGTAACTTACCACTAAGCCATCTCAGATATACTATATAGGTTCATAGGTTCATAGGTTCATACTAGGCTATCTGCCCGAGGGCATTTATAAGCCTAGCCCATCGTTTTGTGGCTTACGCCACCCCTTTAGTATGGGGAACTATACCCATTATTTTGCTGTGCCTCTGTCGAGCAGTGACACTGAGGTAATTCCTGGGGTATATCTGCGATCTCCCATCCATTGGTCAAGATTTCTCTTGAACAAGGCCAGCGAGGTGCTCTGCCTCACATGTACCGGGATTTTGTTCCACAGCATAGGGAGTCTTTGGGTGATGAATCTATCCCTCCAGCACATCCTATTAATAGCCGTGTCGAGGTTTAAGTCTCCTGCCCTTGTGGCTCTGATGGATCTAGATTTTTGAGGTGAAGCATATTCATCAAATCTGGGTTTGACATGGCCTTGTATGTTAGGCAAAGGTCACCTCTGAGCAAGCGGTAGCGACTGAATAGAGCTGGAGTTCTTTCAGTAGGGCAGCATAGGACAGATTTTGAGACCCTTTATCCTTTTGGTGAGGAACTTTGTGGCCTCTCCAGCTGCTGCAAGTGTCGGGTCAGATACATTCCGAATGGGGCATTGTACTCAATCATTGGTCTGATGAGTGATGAGTAAAGGGAGACTATGACCTCCCTTGATCTAGATGAGAATCCCTTCATGATAAGGTGGGCAATGTAGAAGGACTTCCTAACTACTTTAGCTACATGGGTGTCGAATGACAGACTACTATCAACCTGGGTCCCCAGGTCCCTGATAACTTCTTCTGTGCTCAGTGGATTGCCACCTATTTGGTAGCTAGGGGTAACCTTGTTTTTCCCGAAGGGTATGACTATGCATTTTTGGCATTTAACTTTAGGCCGTGGCTCTGGCACCAGTTATCCATTTCTGTGAGACCCTTCTGAAGGATATCTGTGTCAGATGTGTTTTCTACTATGGCGCCAGTTTGCAGTCATCTGCAAACTTTGTCAGCCATAACCCTCCTGTGTTTGCTTGTACTGGAAAAGTAGATGCCAAACAAGAGTGGGCCCAGGACTGAGCCCTGTGGGACACCACTTGTGACAGGCTTTGAGTCTGACATGGCGCCAGCAACTCTGACCCTGTGGGTTCTGTCACTCAGCCAGTTTGCAACCCATCTTGTGATGTATGGGTTAACATTTAAGCTGATGAGTTTTTCAATGATACCCGAGTGGGGTATTGTATCGAAGGCCTTAGCCAGATCGAGGTAGGCTGTATGGACTGCCTTTCCCTCATCAATGGCTTTGGTGACTGTTTCAAAAAGTCAACCAAGTTTAAAAGGCATGATCTGCCTTTGACAAAGCCAAACTGGGTTGGATCCAAAGTCTGCAAATTCCCTATGTCTTTATTTATGAGGTCCATTATGATCCTCTCCATGGCTTTGCAGATAAGGCTTGTCAAGCTAATGGGCGGTAATTTCCAGGGTCTGTGGAGGCACCGCCTTTGTGAAGTGGGACCACAGTTGCAGTGCGCCACTCCTGGGTACGATCCAGAGGTAAGACTTTGATTAAACAGCTGTCCTAGCTGTGGGTTTAATTCCTCATTGCGTTTGTGGAGCACACAGCCGGGGCCACCATCGGGTCCCTTCGATGCTGTGTTTTTGCTTTGGAGAGAGCAGTTCTCACTTGGGCGCTGGAGATGTTTGGGGGCTGCACTCATTTGGTATAGATATCTCTCCTTTTGGGGGAGTTTGCACTGAACCTGTCAGCCAGTATGTTGGCAATGTCTGTAGGATCAGTAATCTTCACATCATTTTGAACTAGTTCTGAGCATATCTGGGAGTTTCCTCCTAGGTTTCTAACATAGCTAAAGAAGGCCTTATGATTGTCTTTTGAGTCTTTAGCTATTTTTCTCTCGAAATTTGCTTTGGATGATTTTATGAGAGCTCTTAGTTTTTACTTATAGTGATCAAGGGTGTCTTACCTTTTAAGGATTTTGCTCTATCTTGTAGTAGCTTCCTCCTTTTGTTGTAGAGTTTGTTTATGGCTGGGGTCCACCAGACTGGACGCTTGCCTTTGGTACAAAGAGTCTTTGTTTTGCTTGGGATTGCCTTATCCATGCAGTCCTGCAGGTGCTGGTAGAAGGCGTTTGTAAGTGATTCAGCGGCTTGAGTATTGTTTTCCCCCGGCTCGGGCGCCTGAAAGGAGACCACACTAGTCTTTAGAAGTGTGAAGTCGGCTTTTGAGAAGTTCTTTACTGTGGTCTTTTTTATTTCAGGTGGGGTGGGATGAGGACCTCCAGCGAGATTAGTTTGTGATCTGATCTCACCAGTGAGGGGTATACTTCGGTGTTGAACATTGTGCTCCCATGTTCGTGATGATGAGATCAAGTATGTTATCTCCTCTTGTGGGGATGGTGACTAGTTGTTCCATGGCATTTGAGTTTATGAATTCCAGGAACTTTTGGGCTAGGGTGTTTGGGCTTGAGTAGTGTTCCCAGTCTATATTAGGGTAATTGAAGTCACCTAGTATGATGGTGTTTGGTGATACATTTATCCCTCTAGTGTTTTCAGGAAGGCCATGTGAGTTTCCTGAGTTTGTGAGGGTGGCCTGTAACATGCTACAATTTGCAGAGCAGTCTTGCCTATGGTTAATTGCACCTGGATGGTCTCCGATGCATCGTGCGTTGCCACCAGTCTTGAGGTGTGGGTGTCCTTGATGAATATGGATACCCCCTCCTTTCTTGGTATTGTCCGGATTTTGGGGCGGAACGCATGATATGAGGTAAAACCTGATAGCGCTGGGGTGCTCTCAGGAGCCTTGAACCAGGTTTCTGTCACAGCACAGACATCGATGTTCTCCATACTGAGAAGGGCCTCGAGTGCGTGCATTTTGAGATTTAGACTTCTGGCATTGAGCAGCATTACCCTTAGTTTTTTCCTTTTTGTGTTCTAGGGTGGTAGGTTTAGAATTTGAGCCTTGCCTAAAAAGGCACTATGGGGTGGCAAGAGCCTTTGCCAATATCCGGAATCCCAGGGTGACAGGTGCAAGCCGTCCCTTGCGAAGCAGCGTGGCTTGTCCAGCATGTCATCCCAGGCAGACAGATACTGGATCCCCTTTGAATGACACCAGTGTTTGTGCCAATTGTTAAAGCTGATCATCTTATCTCTGTATTGTGGCATCATTCTTGGTGAAGGTAGGATACTGCTCAAGGTCAGGGTCATACCTGCCTGGGCTACATAATCAGAGAGCTCCTCAATGTCTCTTTTCATGTAGTCCAAGGAGTGCGTCTCAGGGCGTTTATACCAGCGTGGACAATGACTGAGTCATATTTGTACCTGCTGTTGAGAGACCTGAGTGCTTGCGTTATGTGGCGGATTCTAGCGCCCGACAGGCAGCTTACTGTGACCTTCTCCTTACTCAGTCTGGTGAGCGGGACATCAGTGTGTCTGACTATGGAGTCACCAATGACTAGTGTGTCTGGCATTGTGTTTGGCCTTAAGGGCTGTGACTGTTTGACACTCTGACTGTGAGGTCTATGTGTTGCGGTGTTGTGTTCTGAGGTGGTGGTTGTTTGGGTGTCTGCTTTGGTGGCCTCTGCTGTTTTGGTAGATTTTGATCAGAGCCTCCGAGTATGTCTTTGTGTGTTTATGTGTATGATTTGAGGTTGTAATGGTACTATGTGAGACTGGGTCTATAGTGTGTGTGGTAACCTTCTCCTCCTGACTGGTCTTGCCAGTCCAATGTTGAAGAGCTCAGCCTCCAGTTTGGCCGTATAGTTGCATCTCTCGCATGTATTTGTGTTTTGTGGGAGGAGGAGAGGGTTGTCTGTGTACATGAGGCAATTGAAACATTGCCTCAATATTCCCAGGTTCACCAGCTGAGCAGGAGAGGACACTAGCAACTGATCCCTCGACATGCTAGAAGGGTAGACGAAAAACTTTAAAAAGATTCCGGGGACGTGGGTGACCGAGAAATGGGGGTTGCCTTTTGGGGTACTATCTATGACAAGAGTGCCGTATCAAGGTAATAAGTACTGTAGGAGCAAGTGCTAGGTTTAATAGATAGAGAATAGTCTACTTGGAGTCAAGTAGAGATGATCTTTTAGTTATAGGATACGCTGATTTGATCAGTAGTATAGTTCGAGGAAGGTAGTTTTAAGGGAAAATTTGAAGAGTGGACTTTAGGTAGCCGAATAGTTTAAACCTGCTTAACCGGCACTGCCCTAGTGTGCAACAGTGGCAGCTCAGCTAAATCGCTAAATCGCTTAACGTTTAGCTGCTTTTATACCAGGGGCTGGAAAAGCTAGAAACTGGCCCAAAACGACCAATAAACTACTAGTTACTGGCTGAAACCTCACAAAACTGGACAAAGGCAGCTCAATGCTTCCCACTCCCACTGGTAAGCAAGGTAGCTTCCCTTCCCCAAATAAGACAAGGAAACAGTACACAGGAACTACAACCAAAGCCCAGGAATCAGCAACTCTGAAACTGGACTAAACTAGTAAAGCAGGAAAAACAAGAGATATTTTTCTTTTTTTCTTTTTTTCACAAAACAGGCAGAAACAGGTACAGCAAACACTTATAAATGCTATGAATCAGCTACTACAGCTTACACAGAAGAATTTGCTACAAATACAGTCAAATAGTAACAAACAAGGATTCCAAGTGCAATATTAAGTTAAATGCAGTAAAACAGCTTCAATGTAACAGAAAGGCAGGCGAAATACAGTTGCTAGGTATTCAGATGTGGAAAGCAACAAAAAATATACTTAGTATCAAGAAAAGTCGCTTATTCAGCTCTCTGCAGCCTGGATTACTCTGCTGGCCCACGTGGAGTCTGTGCTGAGTAGGTACAAGCTGAAAGTTTTATACCGGGGGCTGGAAAAAGCTAGAAACTGGCCCAAAATGACCTATAAACTACTAGTTACTGGCTGAAACCTCACAAAACTGGACAAAAGGCAGCTCAATGCTTCCCACTCCCACTGGTAAGCAAGGTAGCTTTCCTTCCCCCAAATAAGGCAAGGAAACAGTACACAGGAACTACAACCAAAGCCCAGGAATCAGCAACTCTGAAACTGGACTAAACTAGTAAAGCAGGAAAAACAAGAGATATTTTTTTCTTTTTTTCTTTTTTTTCACAAAACAGGCAGAAACAGGTACAGCAAACACTTATAAATGCTATGAATCAGCTACTACAGCTTACACAGAAGAATTTGCTACAAATACAGTCAAATAGTAACAAACAAGGATTCCAAGTGCAATATTAAGTTAAATGCAGTAAAAACAGCTTCAATGTAACAGAAAGGCAGGCGAAATACAGTTGCTAGGTATTCAGATGTGGAAAGCAACAAAAATATACTTAGTATCAAGAAAAGTCGCTTATTCAGCTCTCTGCAGCCTGGATTACTCTGCTGGCCCACGTGGAGTCTGTGCTGAGTAGGTACAAGCTGAAAGTTTTATACCAGGGGGCTGGAAAAAGTTAGAAACTGGCCCAAAATGACCAATAAACTACTAGTTACTGGCTGAAACCTCACAAAACTGGACAAAAGGCAGCTCAATGCTTCCCACTCCCACTGGTAAGTAAGGTAGCTTCCCTTCCCCTAAATAAGGCAAGGAAACAGTACACAGGAACTACAACCAAAGCCCAGGAATCAGCAACTCTGAAACTGGACTAAACTAGTAAAGCAGGAAAACAAGAGATATTTTTTCTTTTTTCTTTTTTTCACAAAACAGGCAGAAACAGGTACAGCAAACACTTATAAATGCTATGAATCAGCTACTACAGCTTACACAGAAGAATTTGCTACAAATACAGTCAAATAGTAACAAACAAGGAGTCCAAGTGCAATATTAAGTTAAATGCAGTAAAACAGCTTCAATGTAACAGAAAGGCAGGCAAAATACAGTTGCTAGGTATTCAGATGTGGAAAGCAACAAAAATATACTTAGTATCAAGAAAAGTCGCTTATTCAGCTCTCTGCAGCCTGGATTACTCTGCTGGCCCACGTGGAGTCTGTGCTGAGTAGGTACAAGCTGAAAGTTTTATACCAGGGGCTGGAAAAGCTAGAAACTGGCCCAAAACGACCAATAAACTACTAGTTACTGGCTGAAACCTCACAAAACTGGACAAAAGGCAGCTCAATGCTTCCCACTCCCACTGGTAAGCAAGGTAGCTTCCCTTCCCCCAAATAAGGCAAGGAAACAGTACACAGGAACTACAACCAAAGCCCAGGAATCAGTAACTCTGAAACTGGACTAAACTAGTAAAGCAGGAAAAACAAGCGATATAGTAGTTCATGTGTACACTTTACAGGTTTATAAGTTAGTACATTATTGACAGGGACTTATTTTATGTTGTTCATTATTCATGTTATTTATTTACCTTATGGTTATAATATATATTCAATTATTTTTGATTATCAAGTAATCAAGTCAGTAAATTAAAACAGTTTACTAGTACCAATACAAGCAGGGTCTATGATCTTAGAGTTTTTGGGAACTGTAGCAGTACCTGGATTATTTATTTGGCAACGTGTCAGTGCTCAGCATTTTATGTCGGACAAACATCACGATCACTCAGAATTAGGATGGGTGAACACAAAAGTGACATAAAAATAAAAAGGAAACCAATGCTTTGTACAGACACACACTTAAACATCATAATGCCAAATTTATGTTTATGATCATAGACAAAATAATGGGAGACAGAAGTAACCAACAAGGGTGGCACAGTATTTTGAACCACAAGGATAAATATTGGGTTATTCGTCTTGGTGCTTTATTTTCCCCTGGCTTGAATGATCACTTATAAATTCAAAATTAATCTGATATATATGATATGATGGTTTTGAACATAGCATATGTGTTAACATTGAAATAGATATGAACATGATTATGGTTTCTCATAATTATGAGACAAAATTTTTTTTTGGTTTCATAACCATTGGACTAGATATATTTAAATTATGTTCATGGTATATATTATTGTATAATAGGTAATCATGGGTCTGGGTAAGACATTGGTTATATATTGGCAAGCTATTGCCTTTGTGATTATTTTTTTATATGCTATCATATGTCAACTTTGAATATTCAAAACAATACTTGTTTATGTAAGTGGGAATAGGTCTTCAGTTCCTTTCATAACAGTTTGTCTATATAGTAGTTCATGTGTACACTTTACAGGTTTGTAAGTTAGTACATTATTGACAGGGACTTATTTTATGTTGTTCATTATTCATGTTATTTATTTACCTTATGGTTATAATATATATTCAATTATTTTTGATTGTAATATTCAGATGGTGATGACACTCTTTGTTTCATGATATACATTACTAAGAGAAACCGGCCTTAGGGTTGGACTATACCATATTCTTATTGGTTGGTGGTATCTATAAATAGTACAGGAATGAGAAACAGGTACTTCTGCAAAAAGGCAGGTCATTTGCAGATGGATTTAGAACACTGACTGATGCAAAACTGGATATTCACAGGTTGAGAAAAAAATGCTAGCCATAGTGTTTGAATGTCAGTAATAAACCAAATGCTTCACAAGTAGGGTATGCTCGGCCAACCCATTAACTCATAAAACACCAGAGGCCAGCATGTGCAGCTTGTAAATTCTTTTATTAAAGAATGGATGTCTATAAGGCATATAATCCCACAAAATATAACAAATCAAACCGGTTTTGGATATGCAGCCTTCATCAGTGATAAAGCGTTAAACATCCACAAAGTCTCATTACTATTTATAGATACCACCAACCAATAAGAATTTGGTATAGTCCAATCCTAAGGCCGGTTTCTTTTAGTAATGTATATCATGAAACAAAGAGTCATCACCATCTGAATATTACAATCAAAAATAATTGAATATATATTATAACCATAAGGTAAATAAATAACATGAATAATGAACAACATAAAATAAGTCCCCGTCAATAATGTACTAACTTATAAACCTGTAAAGTGTACACATGAACTACTATATAGACAAACTGTTATGAAAGGAACTGAAGACCTATTCCCACTTATATAAACAAGTATTGTTTTGAATATTCAAAGTTGACATATGATAGCATATAAAAAACTAATCACAAAGGCAATAGCTTGCCAATATATAACCAATGTCTTACCCAGACCCATGATTACCTATTATACAATAATATATACCATGAACATAATTTAAATATATCTAGTCCAATGGTTATGAAACCAAAAACATTTTTTGTCTCATAATTATGAGAAACCATAATCATGTTCATATCTATGTCAATGTTAACACATATGCTATGTTCAAAACCATCAATCATATATATCAGATGAATTTTGAATTTATAAGTGATCATTCAAGCCAGGGGAAAATAAAGCACCAAGATGAATAATCCAATATTTTTCCTTGTGGTTCAAAATACTGTGCCACCCTTGTTGGCTACTTCTGTCTCCCGTTATTTTGTCTATGATCATAAACATAAATTTGGCATTATGATGTTTAAGTGTGTGTCTGTACAAAGCATTGGTTTCCTTTTTATTTTTTATGTCACTTTTGTGTTCACCCATCCTAATTCTGAGTGATTGTGATGTTTGTCCGACATAAAATGCTGAGCATTGACACGTTGCCAAATAGATAATCCAGGTACTGCTACAGTTCCCAAAAACTCTAAGATCATAGACCCTGCTTGTACTGGTACTAGTAAACTGTTTTAATTTACTGACTTGATTACAGGATGCACAGTGACCACATGGAAATGTTCCCACAAGTTCATCCCCAGATATTGTCAACTGTTTGTGAATAGCACTCCACTTTCCTTATGCTTATAGTGTGAAAACATGGCTCTTAAATTCTTGCCCATCTATATGAAAATTGGCATTTCGGCCCAAAATATTTCTTAAATGGTCATTTGCTAGTAATATATTCCAGCTGGAATCAAGAATGTTTCTGATAACATTATGGTTTCTACCAAATGTGGTGACAAACCTTAATGGAGACTCTACACCTAACGGTTGACGTTTTTTTTATATTCCAATAGTTTATTTCTATCTTAGTTGTCAGACCACATACTAGCTGATATTATATCTGATTGGTGATAACCTCTATCTAGAAATCTATTTTGAAGATCCTGTTTAGCTCTCCCAAAAGTCTGTCTGGGATGAACAAATGCTTTTAATTCTCAAAAATTGAGACTTTGGTATGTTGCGGATGGTGTGGCATGGATGCATACTAGATGCATGTAATAAGTGTTGTATTGTGGATATTTTCTGTATGCTTTATACTCAAAGTATGGTCATTATTCCTGTACACGTAACATCCAGAAAATCAATAGTATTGAGATCATATGTAATAGTAAATACTATGCCTCAAATGTTACCATTCAAATATTCCACAAATTCCTGCAAGTACGCAGAATCATAACAGTTTGTCTATATAGCCAAAAGTAACTTACCACTAAGCCATCTCAGATATACTATATAGGTTCATAGGTTCATAGGTTCATACTAGGCTATCTGCCGAGGGCATTTATAAGCCTAGCCCATCGTTTTGTATTACGCCACCCCTTTAGTATGGGGAACTATACCCATTATTTTGCTGTGCCTCTGTCGAGCAGTGACACTGAGGTAATTCCTGCGGAATATCTGCGATCTCCCATCCATTGGTCAAGATTTCTCTTGAACAAGGCCAGCGAGTGCTCTGCCTCACATGTGCCGGGATTTTGTTCCACAGCATAGGGAGTCTTTGGGTGATGAATCTATCCCTCCAGCACATCCTATTAATAGCCGTGTCGAGGTTTAAGTCTCCGCCCTTGTGGCTCTGATGGATCTAGATTTTTGAGGTGAAGCATATTCATCAAATCTGGGTTTGACATGGCCTTGTATGTTAGGCAAGGTCACCTCTGAGCAAGCGGTGGCGACTGAATAGAGCTGGAGTTCTTTCAGTAGGGCAGCATAGGACAGATTTTGAGACCCTTTATCCTTTTGGTGAGGAACTTTTGTGGCCTCTCCAGCTGCTGCAAGTGTCGGGTCAGATACATTCCGAATGGGGCATTGTACTCAATCATTGGTCTGATGGTGATGAGTAAAGGGAGACTATGACCTCCCTTGATCTAGATGAGAATCCTTCATGATAAGGTGGGCAATGTAGAAGGACTTCCTAACTACTTTAGCTACATGGGTGTCGAATGACAGACTACTATCAACCTGGGTCCCCAGGTCCCTGATAACTTCTTCTGTGCTCAGTGGATTGCCACCTATTTGGTAGCTAGGGGTAACCTTGTTTTTCCCGAAGGGTATGACTATGCATTTTTGGCATTTAACTTTAGGCCGTGGCTCTGGCACCAGTTATCCATTTCTGTGAGACCCTTCTGAAGGATATCTGTGTCAGATGTGTTTTCTACTATGGCGCCCAGTTTGCAGTCATCTGCAAACTTTGTCAACCATAACCCTCCTGTGTTTGCTTGTACTTGGAAAAGTAGATGCCAAACAAGAGTGGGCCCAGGACTGAGCCCTGTGGGACACCACTTGTGACAGGCTTTGAGTCTGACATGGCGCCAGCAACTCTGACCCTGTGGGTTCTGTCACTCAGCCAGTTTGCAACCCATCTTGTGATGTATGGGTTAACATTTAAGCTGATGAGTTTTCAATGATACCCGAGTGGGGTATTGTATCGAAGGCCTTAGCCAGATCGAGGTAGGCTGTATGGACTGCCTTTCCCTCATCAATGGCTTTGGTGACTGTTTGAAAAAGTCAACCAAGTTTAAAGGCATGATCTGCCTTTGACAAAGCCAAACTGGGTTGGATCCAAAGTCTGCAAATTCCTATGTCTTTATTTATGAGGTCCATTATGATCCTCTCCATGGCTTTGCAGATAAGGCTTGTCAAGCTAATGGGCGGTAATTTCCAGGGTCTGTGGAGGCACCGCCTTTGTGAAGTGGGACCACAGTTGCAGTCGCCACTCCTGGAGTGCGTATCAGAGGTAAGACTTTGATTAAACAGCTGTCCTAGCTGTGGGTTTAATTCCTCATTGAGTTCGTGGAGCACACAGCCGGGGACACCATCGGGTCCCATGGATGCTGTGTTTTTGCTTTGGAGAGAGCAGTTCTCACTTGGGCGCTGGAGATGTTTGGGGGCTGCACTCATTTGGTATAGATATCTCTCCTTTTGGGGGGAGAAGTTCGCACTGAACCCGTCAGCCAGTATGTTGGCAATGTCTGTAGGATCAGTAATCTTCACATCATTTGAACTAGTTCTGAGCATATCTGGGAGTTTCCTCCTAGGTTTCTAACATAGCTAAAGAAGGCCTTATGATTGTCTTTTGAGTCTTTAGCTATTTTTCTCTCGAAATTTGCTTTGGATGATTTTATGAGAGCTCTTAGTTTTTACTTATAGTGATCAAGGGTGTCTTACCTTTTAAGGATTTTGCTCTATCTTGTAGTAGCTTCCTCCTTTTGTTGTAGAGTTTGTTTATGGCTGGGGTCCACCAGACTGGGCGCTTGCCTTTGGTACAAAGAGTCTTTGTTTTGCTTGGGATTGCCTTATCCATGCAGTCCTGCAGGTGCTGGTAGAAGGCGTTTGTAAGTGATTCAGCGGCTTGAGTATTGTTTTCCGCGGCTCGGGGGCCTGAAAGGAGACCACACTAGTCTTTAGAAGTGTGAAGTCGGCTTTTGAGAAGTTCTTTACTGTGGTCTTTTTTATTTCAGGTGGGGGTGGGATGAGGACCTCCAGCGAGATTAGTTTGTGATCTGATCTCACCAGTGAGGGTATACGTCGGTGTTGAACATTGTGCTCCCATGTTCGTGATGATGAGATCAAGTATGTTATCTCCTCTTGTGGGGATGGTGACTAGTTGTTCCATGGCATTTGAGTTTATGAATTCCAGGAACTTTTGGGCTAGGGTGTTTGGGCTTGAGTAGTGTTCCCAGTCTATATTAGGGTAATTGAAGTCACCTAGTATGATGGTGTTTGGTGATACATTTATCCCCTCTAGTGTTTTCAGGAAGGCCATGTGAGTTTCCTGAGTTTGTGAGGGTGGCCTGTAACATGCTACAATTTGCAGAGCAGTCTTGCCTATGGTTAATTGCACCTGGATGGTCTCCGATGCATCGTGCGTTGCCACCAGTCTTGAGGTGTGGGTGTCCTTGATGAATATGGATACCCCCTCCTTTCTTGGTATTGTCCGGATTTTGGGGCGGGCATGATATGAGGTAAAACCTGATAGCGCTGGGGTGCTCTCAGGAGCCTTGAACCAGGTTTCTGTCACAGCACAGACATCGATGTTCTCCATACTGAGAAGGGCCTCGAGTGCGTGCATTTTGAGATTTAGACTTCTGGCATTGAGCAGCATTACCCTTAGTTTTTCCTTTTTGTGTTCTAGGGTGGTAGGTTTAGAATTTGAGCCTTGCCTAAAAAGGCACTATGGGGTGGCAAGAGCCTTTGCCAATATCCGGAATCCCAGGGGTGACAGGTGCAAGCCGTCCCTTGCGAAGCAGCGTGGCTTGTCCAGCATGTCATCCCAGGCAGACAGATACTGGATCCCCTTTGAATGACACCAGTGTTTAAGCCAATTGTTAAAGCTGATCATCTTATCTCTGTATTGTGGCATCATTCTTGGTGAAGGTAGGATACTGCTCAAGGTCAGGGTCATACCTGCCTGGGCTACATAATCAGAGAGCTCCTCAATGTCTCTTTTCATGTAGTCCAAGGAGGTGCGTCTCAGGTCGTTTACACCAGCGTGGACAATGACTGAGTCATATTTGTACCTGCTGTTGAGAGACCTGAGTGCTTGCGTTATGTGGCGGATTCTAGCGCCCGACAGGCAGCTTACTGTGACCTTCTCCTTACTCAGTCTGGTGGCGGGACATCAGTGTGTCTGACTATGGAGTCACCAATGACTAGTGTGTCTGGCATTGTGTTTGGCCTTAAGGGCTGTGACTGTTTGACACTCTGACTGTGAGGTCTATGTGTTGCGGGTGTTGTGTTCTGAGGTGGTGGTTGTTTGGGTGTCTGCTTTGGTGGCCTCTGCTGTTTTGGTAGATTTTGATCAGAGCCTCCGAGTATGTCTTTGTGTGTTTATGTGTATGATTTGAGGTTGTAATGGTACTATGTGAGACTGGGTCTATAGTGTGTGTGGTAACCTTCTCCTCCTGACTGGTCTTGCCAGTCCTATGTTGAAGAGCTCAGCCTCAGTTTGGCCGTATAGTTGCATCTCTCGCATGTATTTGTGTTTTGTGGGAGGAGGAAGGGTTGTCTGTGTACATGAGGCAATTGAAACATTGCCTCAATATTCTAGGTTCACCAGCTGAGCAGGAGAGGACACTAGCAACTGATCCCTCGACATGCTAGAAGGGTAGGCGAAAAACTTTAAAAAAGATTCCGGGGCGTGGGTGACCGAGAAATGGGGGTTGCCTTTTGGGGTACTATCTATGACAAGAGTGCCGTATCAAGGTAATAAGTACTGTAGGAGCAAGTGCTAGGTTTAATAGATAGAGAATAGTCTACTTGGAGTCAAGTAGAGATGATCTTTAGTTATAGGATACGCTGATTTGATCAGTAGTATAGTTCGAGGAAGGTAGTTTTAAGGAAAATTTGAAGAGTGGACTTTAGGTAGCCGAATAGTTTAAACCTGCTTAACCGGCACTGCCCTAGTGTGCAACAGTGGCAGCTCAGCTAAATCGCTAAATCGCTAGCAGCGTTTAGCGTTTATACCAGGAGGCTGGAAAAAGCTAGAAACTGGCCCAAAATGACCAATAAACTACTAGTTACTGGCTGAAACCTCACAAAACTGGACAAAAGGCAGCTCAATGCTTCCCACTCCCACTGGTAAGCAAGGTAGCTTCCCTTCCCCAAATAAGGCAAGGAAACAGTACACAGGAACTACAACCAAAGCCCAGGAATCAGCAACTCTGAAACTGGACTAAACTAGTAAAGCAGGAAAAACAAGAGATATTTTTTTTTTTTCCTTTTTTTTCACAAAACAGGCAGAAACAGGTACAGCAAACACTTATAAATGCTATGAATCAGCTACTACAGCTTACACAGAAGAATTTGCTACAAATACAGTCAAATAGTAACAAACAAGGATTCCAAGTGCAATATTAAGTTAAATGCAGTAAAAACAGCTTCAATGTAACAGAAAGGCAGGCGAAATACAGTTGCTAGGTATTCAGATGTGGAAAGCAACAAAAATATACTTAGTATCAAGAAAAGTCGCTTATTCAGCTCTCTGCAGCCTGGATTACTCTGCTGGCCCACGTGGAGTCTGTGCTGAGTAGGTACAAGCTGAAAGTTTTATACCAGGGGCTGGAAAAAGCTAGAAACTGGCCCAAAACGACCAATAAACTACTAGTTACTGGCTGAAACCTCACAAAACTGGACAAAGGCAGCTCAATGCTTCCCACTCCCACTGGTAAGCAAGGTAGCTTCCCTTCCCCAAATAAGGCAAGGAAACAGTACACAGGAACTACAACCAAAGCCCAGGAATCAGCAACTCTGAAACTGGACTAAACTAGTAAAGCAGGAAAAACAAGAGATATTTTTTCTTTTTTCTTTTTTTCACAAAACAGGCAGAAACAGGTACAGCAAACACTTATAAATGCTATGAATCAGCTACTACAGCTTACACAGAAGAATTTGCTACAAATACAGTCAAATAGTAACAAACAAGGATTCCAAGTGCAATATTAAGTTAAATGCAGTCAAAACAGCTTCAATGTAACAGAAAGGCAGGCGAAATACAGTTGCTAGGTATTCAGATGTGGAAAGCAACAAAAATATACTTAGTATCAAGAAAAGTCGCTTATTCAGCTCTCTGCAGCCTGGATTACTCTGCTGGCCCACGTGGAGTCTGTGCTGAGTAGGTACAAGCTGAAAGTTTTATACCAGGGGCTGGAAAAGCTAGAAACTGGCCCAAAATGACCAATAAACTACTAGTTACTGGCTGAAACCTCACAAAACTGGACAAAAGGCAGCTCAATGCTTCCCACTCCCACTGGTAAGCAAGGTAGCTTCCCTTCCCCCAAATAAGGCAAGGAAACAGTACACAGGAACTACAACCAAAGCCCAGGAATCAGCAACTCTGAAACTGGACTAAACTAGTAAAGCAGGAAAAACAAGAGATATTTTTTCTTTTTTTTTCTTTTTTTCACAAAACAGGCAGAAACAGGTACAGCAAACACTTATAAATGCTATGAATCAGCTACTACAGCTTACACAGAAGAATTTGCTACAAATACAGTCAAATAGTAACAAACAAGGATTCCAAGTGCAATATTAAGTTAAATGCAGTAAAAACAGCTTCAATGTAACAGAAAGGCAGGCAAAATACAGTTGCTAGGTATTCAGATGTGGAAAGCAACAAAAAATATACTTAGTATCAAGAAAAGTCACTTATTCAGCTCTCTGCAGCCTGGATTACTCTGCTGGCCCACGTGGAGTCTGTGCTGAGTAGGTACAAGCTGAAAGTTTTATACCAGGGGGCTGGAAAAAGCTAGAAACTGGCCCAAAACGACCAATAAACTACTAGTTACTGGCTGAAACCTCACAAAACTGGACAAAAGGCAGCTCAATGCTTCCCACTCCCACTGGTAAGCAAGGTAGCTTCCCTTCCCCCAAATAAGGCAAGGAAACAGTACACAGGAACTACAACCAAAGCCCAGGAATCAGTAACTCTGAAACTGGACTAAACTAGTAAAGCAGGAAAAACAAGAGATATAGTAGTTCATGTGTACACTTTACAGGTTTATAAGTTAGTACATTATTGACAGGGACTTATTTTATGTTGTTCATTATTCATGTTATTTATTTACCTTATGGTTATAATATATATTCAATTATTTTTGATTATCAAGTAATCAAGTCAGTAAATTAAAACAGTTTACTAGTACCAATACAAGCAGGGTCTATGATCTTAGAGTTTTTGGGAACTGTAGCAGTACCTGGATTATTTATTTGGCAACGTGTCAGTGCTCAGCATTTTATGTCGGACAAACATCACGATCACTCAGAATTAGGATGGGTGAACACAAAAGTGACATAAAAAATAAAAAGGAAACCAATGCTTTGTACAGACACACACTTAAACATCATAATGCCAAATTTATGTTTATGATCATAGACAAAATAACGGGAGACAGAAGTAACCAACAAGGGTGGCACAGTATTTTGAACCACAAGGATAAATATTGGGTTATTCGTCTTGGTGCTTTATTTTCCCCTGGCTTGAATGATCACTTATAAATTCAAAATTCATCTGATATATATGATATGATGGTTTTGAACATAGCATATGTGTTAACATTGAAATAGATATGAACATGATTATGGTTTCTCATAATTATGAGACAAAATTTTTTTTTGGTTTCATAACCATTGGACTAGATATATTTAAATTATGTTCATGGTATATATTATTGTATAATAGGTAATCATGGGTCTGGGTAAGACATTGGTTATATATTGGCAAGCTATTGCCTTTGTGATTATTTTTTTATATGCTATCATATGTCAACTTTGAATATTCAAAACAATACTTGTTTATGTAAGTGGGAATAGGTCTTCAGTTCCTTTCATAACAGTTTGTCTATATAGTAGTTCATGTGTACACTTTACAGGTTTGTAAGTTAGTACATTACTGACAGGGACTTATTTTATGTTGTTCATTATTCATGTTATTTATTTACCTTATGGTTATAATATATATTCAATTATTTTTGATTGTAATATTCAGATGGTGATGACACTCTTTGTTTCATGATATACATTACTAAGAGAAACCGGCCTTAGGGTTGGACTATACCATATTCTTATTGGTTGGTGGTATCTATAAATAGTAATGAGACTTTGTGGATGTTTAACGCTTTATCACTGATGAAGGCTGCATAGCCGAAACCGGTTTGATTTGTTATATTTTGTGGCATTATATGCCTTATAGACATCCATTCTTTAATAAAAGAATTTACAAGCTGCACATGCTGGCCTCTGGTGTTTTATGAATGTCAGTAATAACATAATTACATTTATGAGATACACAGGAAAATAGAGAGAGTTATTAAAAACCATAAGCCATTGCAAAGCATCTTCAGAAAATTAGAAATAGTTTTTCTTATCCCCAGTTCCTAGTGATCATCAGGCCACATGCTCACTTGCCCAGTGAGCTTATTCTTTCATCTGGGAAACATGAGCACTATGACATTCATTCCTCTCAGAGACAAGGGTCAGATAGCAGGAGCAGTGTCATCATCCTACTTTAGGGAATTGGGGGGTCCTTTAAAACCCAAGACCTAATCATTTCCTCTTTATATGTGTAGAACATCTTCGGGGAATGGCATGCAGTGGGTTTAACTGGGAAGCACGTTTCCTACTTCTGTAACAGTTGCCTCCTCAAAGGCCCTGCACTCTGGAAATGTAAGTGACACCAGTGATATCAGGTCTTGACTGGAGGTTCTGCATGGCCTCTGCACTTTGGGTATCTACTGCTTAACTAACACCCAGAGAAAAACAAGAGTGACCTGCCTCATCAGTCTTCTCTTCACTGGCCAGCTTCTCCAGTGTCTGAGCTGCAATCCTACTCAGATGACCATTGTCATAGTTAGGGATTTATCCCGTTATGCCACCACAGCTGACAAGTTTGCAAAGAATCCCTCTAATAATTTAAAAATATGATGTGGGCAAACAACACAAGCCAGAGGTAGTGATGTATACTGCTGCCATTTGAAGTACAGCAAGTTTAGATGAAT